>NC_056626.2:194282555-194505055 GCF_002870075.4 Lactuca sativa
AAAGTGTTATCGACCTTCTTTGCCAGTTTTTTCCTTTGTTTGTTGATGCTTTGAGGCCAGAAAGTAGTCGAATAAGTGGGGAACTACCTGTTCTTCTTGAAACTGATACAGGTGATAATGCTATTAAAACAATATTTGGAACCAATGAAGTTGGAAGTGATCAGAAAGTCATTGGATTTGGTGCTGAGCAAGTTGTTTTAGTTAGGGATGAATATCTTAAAGAGAAGGTTGTCAATATTGTTGGCAAGAATGCCCTTGTTCTAACAATCATGGAGTCTAAAGGCTTAGAATTTCAGGTAATTAAAACACTAATGAATCTTTTATTTGTTTTGCAAATCTTAAGATGGAATTAAATTATTTGTATGACCACAAAAGCCAAACATTATGATGCACTCAACTCTACGTTTCATGTTTTGTAGGACGTATTGTTATATGACTTTTTCACTACATCATCTTTCTCAAATGAATGGCGAATCATTTACGAGTATATGAAGGAAAAAGACCTCAACATGAGCTCTACTTTAATGTGTACTTCATCTTTCGATATGGAAAAGCACGTTGTTTTATGCAGTGAACTTAAGCAGTTGTATGTAGCAATCACTCGAACAAGACAGAGGTTATGGATTTCCGAAACTACAGGTTTCTCTCAACCAATCTTTGATTACTGGAAAAAGTTAAGCCTTGTTGAAGTCAAACATTTGGATGATTCTTTTGCTGAAGAAATGAAAATTCCAAGCAGTAAAGACGAGTGGAAAGCACGTGGCGTAAAGGTCTGATCTATAACCAAATTCTATGCATTGATCAGAAGCTTGTTTGTGTCGAGGTTTTTAATGATATCTATTTTATTTAATTGCAGCTATTTTATGAGAATAACTTTGGAATGGCAAAGATGTGCTTCATGAAGGCTGAGGACAAGTATTCTGAAAGATTGGCAGAAGCGTATCAACTCCATGCAATTGCTGAAGGTATCAACAGTTCAGAGATTGAAAGGAAGAAGGTCTTTAAGGAAGCTGCTGAGCTATTTCAGTCTCTTGGAAAGCATATGTTGGCTGCTGAGTGCTTCTATGAGATGGAAGATTATGAAACAGCTGGTAATCTTTTACTTTCTTTTTACACTACCTCCTTTGTGAAATCGATTCAATTTTTGAAGTCAACAATTAAACTATCTCTTCCTATAAGATTTACATGGATACATGATTTAAGTCTTTAAGAAATACTAGCCCACTGCATATAATGAACATTTGTAAAACGAATGGAGAAATAAGTTGAAGATTTGGGTCCCCAACATTTGTATTATTATCTGTTTTATCTGATATTCACATTCAAAATCATGTAAACGTGCAGCTGAGGAATATGAGAAGGCTGGAGCTTTTGCAAAGTGTCTTTGTGCTTGCTCTGATGGAAATTTATTTGAAATGGGTATTCGGTTACTAGAGCAATGGGGAGGATGTGGGGTTGCAGAGCAAGAGTTTTTGAGAAAAGGTGCTCTTTACTATTTTGGTGTCAAGGATTTGAAAAGAATGATGAAATTTGTTATTTCTTTTCACTCAAAGGATGAGATGCGGCAATTCTTAACAAAAAAGAGATGCTTTGATGAACTTATATCACTGGAAGTAGAATGGGGTAACATTCAAGAAGCTGCAAAGGTGGCAAGACTCAAACCCGATCCTTCCCTTGAAGCTGACATTCTTTACACGGGTGGATTTCACAGGCAATCGTCATTGACTATCTTGTGGCATGTATTTTTGGAATCTCCAGTTTTTCAAAAAGCACATGAACCTTTTACACAGAAGGATGAATTGCTAAAGAAGGCTGTTTTATTTGCTGAAACCGGTTCTAATGACTTCTTTCAGTTTGTGTACAAAGAAGCTAGAATTTTGTCTGAAGGAACAACTGAAGAAGAAATATTAAAAAAAGCCCATGAGTTCATAGATTGCTACAAAAATAACGATTTGGCTATGAGTGTTGAACATGTGAAGACGAATCTAGAGATACAAAAAATTGAAAAACATGTGCTTGACAAATGTGCTCTTTACTATCTAGGTGTCAAAGATTTCAAGAGTATGATGACATTTGTTTGCTCTTTCCACTCCAGGGATGAGATGAGGATCTTCTTAACAAAAAAGAGGTGCTTTGATGAATTGATATTGCTGGAAATAGAATGGGGTAACTTTGAAGAGGCTGCAAAGGTCTCAAGGCTTAAAAAAAATCCCAAAGCTGACCTTACTCGCATGTATAGAGTTCACAGGGAATCATCACTTCTAATCCTATGGCATGTCTTCATGAACTCTGTGGTTCTTCAAAACACGGATGAACCTTTTAGGCAGAAGGATGAATTACTACGTGAGGCTGTTGTAATCGCCGAAAGTGACTCTAATTTCTTCTATCAGTTTGTGTGCAAAGAGGCGAACATTTTGTCCGAAGGAAAAAATCAAGAAGAGTTATTAATAAAAGGACTTGAGTTCATAGATTGCTACAAAGAAAATTCTTTAGCCATGAGCTTGAAGCACGTGAAGACGACTCATGAAGTAGACAAAATTGAAAAAGATGTGCTTCACCTAATGCATTCTTTTTTAAAGTCTGTAAACCGTATAAATGAGCTTCCGATTCTGCTAGAAATATGTGGAAAGTTTGTAGAAGCAGCAAACTGTGGTAATGAAGATAATCAATCAGTTGAAGCAGCATTGAGTAGACTTTGGTATGTCTTCTTTGGATCTCTTTGGGCTTATGGGAATAGAGCATGGCCACTAAAGCACTTTAAACAGAAAAACAAGCTCCTGGATGATGCGAACTTTTATGTGGATCAGTGTGATCCTTATTCAAAGGATTCTGCATTGGTGCGAACAGAGATAAGCATTTTATCAAATGCAGAAATCAGCTTACACGAGATGTGGAGGTATTTGAGTGACACACCAAAAGAAAGAAGCCTTAGGATACACTATCTGCTTTCCCGAAGAATTCTTGATGTTTACTTCGGTTCGGATTGCAGTGTCAATGCTAGTATTGAAACATGGGTTGATGATGTGAAACTTAAGCATTTAGAAACCGAGTTTTCAAACAATGTTGTCTCATTTGATGGTTTGATTTACTTTTGGAGTTATTGGAAGGAATTGATTATGGAACTAATCAACTGGTGCTCTACGCAGGATCACAGTGGCAAAGATAGTAAAATATACACGGATTTCATTTCCAATTATTTTGGGATAAGGAGTTACAATGGAGATGAGAAAGGAAGCTATGTTGTGCTCAATGCTGAAGCCCATTGGGTGAAAAATATGAATCCTGTTATGCGTAGGAACAGACATTTCCCCATCATTGATGCTTGTGAATTTTCGTCTGTGGCTTCACGATATTGGTGTTCGGAACTACTGTATGTTTACCAAAAAGTGTTGAAAAAGCTTCAGTCTAGTCATGCTTCTTCAACTGTGAAAAAATTCTCCATGCATCAACGTATGAAAATACTTGCAAATTTGTTTGAAGTTGCAAAATCACTAGAAAAATGCAAGCTTCCAAATGAGTGGCGTCGCGCTGATCGGATTGTTGATCAATCTTTCAAATTTTTCCTGGATGAGTTCATAATCAATGTGTTTAATATGAACAGCTGGAATACTGAAGAGTCAAAAGAAATGATATCTCTGAGGGGAAATGAAACATTTCTGAGTATGCTCAAAGAAGCAATCAACATAAATAGCAAATCGCCCAAAGGTCTAACATGTGGACAGCTTGGGAGAATAGCAATGATAAAGCTAGCATACCGAATGATTGACTTCAATGATGATACTATGAGAAAAGTTAGATATTGTTCTTCCCCGAATTGGAGAGCTTTGTTTGATAAACTCAAGGGTGATAAATCGAGTTTGACAAATGTGGACTTAGCTATAAGTTTACATAATGTACTGAAAGAGACAACGTTTTCTTCAGGTTTGCTGAGAGCCGATGACTGTATGTCACCTACATGCTTCTTATATCTTATAGAGCGTCTTCTAATCTTGTCATTTTGCTTTCATGGTCATGTTTTCATGACAAGATCTTCTTGTGTTGAATGGCTTTCTTATGAGGAATGGAGCATAGATTCAGATGTAGGGCATGTTATATCTTTGGACATCATGAAGGATATCTCTCTTTCTTTGGTTTCAATGGTTATGAAAATGATGAATTCCCGGGGTGATTTATTGAAATGGATCACAAAATCAAAGGAGTCGTATGACATTTTGGTTTTGCGATTATTTGTTCTTCTTTCCATGATCTGTGTAAACTCGGGAGAACATTATCATCATCTGCTTGATTCTTTGGGATGCCCTCATCTTGCATCCGTGTTGCCTTCTACATTTGTCGAGGGGTTAATCAAGGGTGTAAAGGAAGACTGTTTAGTTGATGCTCTTGCTGTTGCCTGTGAAAAGATAGAAAATCCACTCGTCATTGTGAGTTTCACAAAAGATTCTTCAATGGCTCCACGTGGAAATGCCATATTTCTGAACATGGTGGAACAGGACTTTTCCTGGGAAAAACTCATATAATTGTTGTATTGAAGTCCTGGGTTTCCACTTCTTAGCAATTTATATCAAAAGCAAGCAGATTTCTTTTGTATACTTGATGTATGGTGAGTTGAAATATGGTTCACATTGTACAAACAGTATTTCACTATTTTGTATGTTGATATCAAAATAGTACTGTTAGGATGCCAATCTCATTCGGCCTTTTGATTGGTCTGGATTTTATGTATATGGGCACCTTTTATGACTTTTAAATCTAATCTCACAAACCATTTTCCAAAAATAAACAAATGTTAACAAAATCCTCCAAATGGTAAGAGTTTTTGGAGGCCACAATATACGAAAATCAAAAAGGCCTCCAGAAAATGTATTATTCATAAAAAATAATAAGACAACATCATATTGGCTTGGTTGACTGGCAGGGCAGGTCCTATGGAATTCCATGCCCTGGGCAAATAGAGATAACAATGCCCTATTTTTATATTATGTTAATACAATTCCCAGATTTTATAACATAATCTTCTAAAGCAACTACTGAAAAAAACTTTTTGTTAGATTACTTATTCCTACAAAGTACAAACTAAATGTTACAAAGCAATTCTTGAAGCAAAAACATTAATTATCCTATAATAATAGTAAAATTTGCATACTGTTCAACATAACCCAAAACCTGAAATTAACCAAAAACCTGAAATTAGAAATTGTTAATGAGAGTTAAAAAGTTTCATTTGTTGCATCAATATATTATCTATATAATAATTAGAAATTGTTAATGAGAGTTAAAAAGTTTCATTTGTTGCATCAATATATTATCTATATAATTTATAATCCCATAAACAATATGATATTTAATAAGATTGTATATATAAAGATTCTATATCTTTCAACAATTTTTTAATGACAAATGAGAATAGAACTAAATAAATCAAAATGAATTTTTCTATAAACTAAAGCAAAAAAAAACATTTATGTGGAATCGGAAATAAAACAATAAATTTCAACAAAACATATGAAAAAATGAAAAGTTAATTAATCATACCAAAAAATGATAACCTTGTGTAGTTTCCTGTAAAGCAAAACTAGCAAAACTTCAAAAAACAAATTATAGAAAAACAATAAGTCTCGCTTAAAACTACTAAATCAAGAAGAAGAAAAAATACAGACCTAATGGCGTACTGCAAGTGTCCTAAATCCAGAAAAAGTTCTAGAAATCAAAATCAACATTCCAAAAAAAAAAAAAAATCCTGAAATCAGAATCAACAATCATTGTTAACAAAATCCCAAAAATCAGTATTCAGAACTAACAAAATTATGGAGATTAACAAAAATCAAAATCAATTAAGAACCAATATTAACAATACTTAATCAAAATTAGTGCAAAACCTATGCTAACAATACTACAATAGCAAAAAAGAACTAATATTAACAATATTAATGAAAACAACTGAAGTCAGCTAATTATGCTTCATAAGACTTTGGACTTTCAGTTAACCAAAAAACTAGTAATATCATATTTGAACTCAAAAATCAGAAGAAGAACCGGGCTTTCTCGGTAGTGTAACACTGTAAAGGGACTAAGGGAGAAGATGAACCAAAAAACTCAAATAAGAAAACAGAACTACCGTTGATGTTTAATACTGCTCCAGGTCTCCTCGTCTTCTCCGATTCTCTTGACTCTTGGAATTAGGCGTGCTTTTTTTCCCCACTCGGCTTCTGCCTTCTCAAACCTCAAATCGTGCCCTTGTCAGGAAATAGATGTCTTGGGCCTAAATAAAATGCATACCCAAAAGAAGAAAACAAAAGTTGATGCCCTTATGTCCATTGATGCCCTGGGCAGTGGCCCAGCTCGCCCTTGGGTCGGCCTGGGAAAAAAAAGAAGTCGGCTGCAAAAATCGTATGGGTTGTGTCGCGGTTGTGGTCACCTGTATATCAAGGGATAATGACATAAACAGGTAATATATTTTTTTTATTTATACACTAGGTGTGAAACCCGTGTAATACACGAGTTTATTAAAAAAATATTGAATATAAAATATTGAGCATCAAGTTTTTCAATATATCTACCATAATAAATGAAAATTATTTTTTTTGTTTATGATTGTATTTCATAATATTTTTTGTTTTGAAGAAGTTATTGTATAAGTGAAAATTATGATGTATAAATATTAAATTATGAAATAATTGATTGTTGCCTAATTGATTATTGCCTAATCTGTAGTTGTAGGTATTTTATTTTGGTATGATTATTGAAATTAAATTTAATGATTTTACATAACATAAATAAACTCGCATAAAATATGAAATTACTTTTATATTTAAGAAAATTGAAAGCACAAGAAAATGCCAAGTGGAAAAAGAAAAAATCAAAAAATCCTACAAAATGACATGTGTCAAACTAAATGAGAACATGACATTTGGCAAAAACCTTTTCATTTATTAGGGTAGATTTGGTCATTGAGTTTTTTTTAACGTCCATATTTACCTCTTCAACTTGTTAAACTGTACAGTTCTTATAACCGCAGTGGTGGAGCCAGGGTCAAAGTAAAGGGGTATCCTGAATTTTTTTTTGTGTAATATAGAATAAGAAAAAAAAACCGCGATTTCATTAGATATAAAGTTCAACTTCCATAACAAAATTACGTTTTAAAGTTCACCTCTTCTTTTATTTTAAGAAAGTGAGTAATTACATTTTCATCTTAACATTCTCTAGTGTTTTCTTTTCTACACTACAAATGAAAGCATCATTCATAAAATCGTCATCTATTTTATTACGCAAATTGGTCAAGAACTTCATTGTAGAAAAACACCGTTCAACGATTGCAGTTGCAACGGGCAAAACCAAAGTTAGTTTTAATAATCTATAAACCAAAGGAAAAGAGAGGTGCTTTTCGGTTTCCACCAACAAACGAGAGAGGTTCGCAATTCCCTTCAAGTTGAAAAATCTCACATCATGGAGCAAAGAATGATAATAGATATCAAGTTGCCCATTAAGTTGCGCCATTTCTGAATCGTCAAAATCGTTTTTGTATATCTCGCTTAATTTTAACAACTTTGTTTTATCAAAACTAGAAAATGAGTCACAAGGACTCAAAGTCGCTATGTTCTCCATCAACTTCGTGCCAACTTCACTAAATCGATCCCTAAATTCTTGAATTTGCATATCCAAAATTGTGTTAAAAATCACAACTTCAAAATGATGTTGATTAGTCTTATTGGTCCTACGCTTGCATAGGGTAACATAATATTCCGACATGCCCACAATTCCAATATTCTGCTTTTCACAAAAGCACATACGTTCTTTCAAATTTATGGAAACTCATCTTTTCTAAAAACCAGCAATGCTTTCTTTGTCGGTTTTAGTAATGAAGCCACTTCCAGAATATTTTGATCTTTTTTTTGAAGATGCTTTGATAAGGTATCTGTGAGGCATAGAGTTTCCAACATCAAGTGTAAAAGAAACATGAAATCAAGTGTCTTGAAATATGACAAAATACCCTTTGCTTGATTACGGTTAGATAAATTAGACCCTTCATCTTTGACATATTTAACTACCGCAACAACTTCTGCAAACCAATTCACTAAACTTACAATTTTTCAAAAATGTGAACCTCATCTACTATCTCCAACTTGAATAAGAGAAATCTCTTGATTCAACTCTTTTCCTGGTTTAGTTTCATCAATACCAATTTCAGATGCCACTCTTTCTTTTTGCATCTCTCGTATCTTATATTTTCTCTTACAAGACCCACAAACGATAGTAACCACCAAAGTTGTCGATATCGTGATGGACATAAGTATCAATAGCTCCAAACACCTCATCAATGATTGTCTCATGTAAGATGTCGTGAGAAAACCTAAAGAAATCATTCATAAATACTGAATGAATACAAAAACAAAAATGACTTATTTTGAAACAAAAAAATATTAATGACTAAATGAGTACACAAAATGAGAAATATATTACCTTATTAAGTCATTTTTCCCAGTTAACCTGGAGTAATCGGTCATAAGGACTGAATGTGTACAGTTTAACAAGTTGAAGGGGTAAATATAGACGAAAAAAACTCAGTGACCAAATGTGTATAAATCGAAAAATATGTTACCTTTTTAATTCATTATCTCATATATAAACTAAATTAATTTCCCTTTCCTCATTCTTCACACAACATTTTCGCAAAGACCGTAATTTTTTTTTTTGAAAAATATGGTTGGAAACAACAACGATTTGCCTGAATTAGTGAATTATTCATTATTATCACTACTACAAAAGGGTTATAAAACCCGGTTAAAATGGATTTTTAATTCTAGTTTTTCCACCGGGTTATATGAAGGCAAGTCCTATGTGAAAATTAGAAAGAACACGGTTTTGCAATCGGGTCCTATTATCCTAATAGAGTCCGGTTTTTTATGAATCAATCGGGTCTGATGGAGCATTTTTTTTTCAAATAATGAGATATCAAAATTACAATCTCAATAACATTAAACAAACCAATATTGCCTTTATGAGTATATTGCCGTTAAGAAACAATATTTTTCATTGTAACATTAATTCTATCGTTTTACACTTTTAATCTTGTAACATTCTAGCCTCTACTACATCTTTACAAAATACACAAAGGTTCTTTACAATCTTTAAACCTTTTATTCCTAAAGTTTCCGCATCTAAGTGATATGATGTGACATTTTCCAATAATATCAACCGTGTTAGATTCTATTATGAAGTCCATTTGTGCATTAAAACAAACCCGATATTTTCCAATAGTATCCACCGTGCTAGGTTCTATTATGAAGTCCATTTGTGCATTAAAACAAACCCACCTTTACTTATAGTCAAGCATGTATTATATTAATAGAAGTGATCAACATTTCACTTTGACTAGCAAACGTACTTTATACAATATGATTCCTTCTGGTCTTCTCATCTTGCAGACAAACATCAATACTTGTAGTCCCCATGATTTCGTAATTTTTTAAAGTCCAACACCTTAATAAGAAAAAAAAGAGTAAATGTAATTAGACCCGACAAACGTGTCGTGTCGTGTCAGGTTCATGTCGTGTCAAGACATTAAACGGGTTGAAATGGCTTGACCCTAACCGACACGTTTAATTATCGTGTTGTGCAGTGTCAACCCGTTTATTTTCTTGTCGGTTTCATGTCGGGTTTCGGGTTAAAGTTTAGACCTTGTAAATATGTTGTGTCATGTCGGGTTGAAATATTTTAAAGGTTGAAAAGTAGGAGTTGTGGAGGCAAAAAGGAAAAAGTGAAACACTGGAGTTATGAGATGAAATGACAAAATTTATAGTTAGTTTAGAAGGAAAAATGAAAAGAGTTAAAGTTGGGGAACAAAAGGGATAAGTGGTAAGGATGACTAAAATTAAGTAACTTTGAAAATTTGAATATTACTTCTAATTCTTGAGTTTGGCCCACTACAAGTCTATAACATATAATATATTGATAAAAAATATGAAATTGATTATAAATAATATATAATTAAACGGGTCATATTTGAGTCATGTTCGAGTTGAAAGTCTTGACCCTAACCCTACTCGTTTAATTATCGTGTCATGTCGTGTCGTGTCAACCCGTTTACATAAACGTGTCGAAATGTCTGACCCCAACCTGCTAATTTCGTGTCGGGTTTGTGTCGGGTTTTCGTGTCATGTCATGTTTTGCCAGGTCTAAATGTAATTGAAAAAAATGAAATTAGGAAGTTATAATACACAAATAAATGAAAGTATTTTCTTATTTCTCGCATAGAACCTCATTTCATCACTATATTGATGTAGAACGTGAAGCCCTTGAGTGTGAAGAAAAAATGGACAAAGAGAGATGTTCCAGAAAATAGCTGGAAGATAAGAAGCTGTAGGATAAAGATCACATCAGTAGTTTTAGGAATTTGAATTTTAGATATTAGCTGTTTTTTTCTTAAACTTAGGAATTATCTTGATTTTTGAATTTTTGAGATGTGATATAAAGCTTATTAGTGTATTGTTTATGGGGAATTCTTTTTTTTTTTTCATCTTTGAAATTCAATAAAGTGATTTTTTCATGTTCCTACGGCTGGTGGATTCCAACATCTGTTCAAGAACACGTTGGTGATCTTACATCAGTGTTTCTTGATGCATTAGGTGGTATCAGAGCAAGGTTTACCTTGTTAAATGTCGGGAAGAAACACAACTAGAAGAGGACTTACTGATGAGAATCGTGGGGATGAAAATACTTTAGCCATAATAGAGCTGAGACAGTCTGTTACTAGGTTGAAATGGATGTTTCAACAACTACTCAACAGTCAAACCAACCATCATAGAAAACGTAACCAACATCGACAAGATAGGTTGATTAGGATGACCGATGTGGAGGACACCGATAGTGAGAATTCAAAACAAGAAGAGGCTAGGGATGGCCATATAAGGAACAACCAATATCGTACAAATTATAGGATCCGGGCCGATATTCCATTATACCATGGGAGGATGAAAATTGAAGATTTATTAGACTGGATTTCAGATGTTGAACGCTTCTTTGAGTTCACGGAGGTTGCTGAGCATATGCATCTGAAACTAGTGGCTTACAAGCTAAGAAGTGTTGTTGATGTGTGGTTGGATAAGTTACAAATGGATAGGAGATGACAAGGCAAATCCCCAATACAATCTTGGAAAAAAATGAAACCAGAGATGATAAATAGCTTTTTGCCACCTGGGTATGAACAATTTATTTTTCAGAATTACTAAAATTGTTCTCAAGACAACCGATCAGTGACAGATTGTACTGAAGAGTGGTATAGGTTGTTGGTTCGTAATAACCTTAACGAGACAGATGAACAATAGGTATCGAGGTATCTTGGCGGGATGAAGCCTACTATTCATGGTAAAAACGGGCTTCATGTGGTGTGCACGGTGAACGAAGCACATAATTTGGCATTAAAAGTTGAGCAGATGGAAAAGTGTGCAAACAAATCTATGAATTTCAATAGAGTTGTAAGTGATGCACCTGGTTCTAGTTCCACCCCAAAAAATTTGTACCAGAACTCAACCCTAACTTCAACCAAAACTATAACTACAACTTATCAAAACCAAACGAACCCCAACACTTTGCAATCAACACCTAACTTGTATGCCAAATCTGGATACAAATGTTACAAGTGGGGTCACCCATGCCATTGTTCTAATGAGTGCCCTCAACGATACAACATTGATAAAACATCACTCATGACTATGATCCATAAAGTGATATTGATGTGGGTTAAGTCCAATACTAATTCTCCTATTCAAGTACCTATGAAGTTGGTAACAACTCTTGTTATTCTCATCTCCAGGAGAATCAACCAATCCATTCATATTATTCTTACCTCGTAGATGCTCCCACAACTATGAATGATTATGGACATTTAGAATAACCTAGTTATTCAAGGATTAAACATGCTAATATAGAACACACCAATTATTTAATGAAAGACTCATATCCAATATATTAACGCATAACAATATATGTTTCTCGTATTGTTCCAATATCCAAATGCTAAATTTCAATCAAAACACATCTACTTATATCAACAAGGCCCTACAACACTAGCTTAACTTTCATGTTTTAGCTAGTGAAGGATCTTTGCTAAGTAAATTTTATAAACTTAATTTCTATAAATATTGTGAATATAAACATTTTCAGTTATATATATATATATATATATATATATATATATATATATATATATATATATATATATATATATATATATGACTCATATAAAAAAACTAGTGATAATGTATTAGATGCTTAAATATGACTTAGATACCAATACTTGCGCAATGAGATTATTCATAGTCATAATGAACTATACATTAAACATCTTTATATGTTGTTCTCCAACCCACAATGTACTCTAACTCTAATGTGTAACTGTTATTAAAATATACATGGAACCACTATCCATGTAAGTTTCTCTTCATTCATAATGAGGACACGTCTGATTGTGATTGAGAAACATCTCAATCTATTTGGAAGTTTAGCACATGTGTAACAGCTTTAAACATATCTTTCTTTCAAATACTCCACAAATTAGGAATATTTCTCTAGTTCTCTCAAGTACTCAAAAATGTTCCTATAAGTCACACGACGACCTGTTCTCATATTATACTAGTATCCGTAGGGCTACCTCTGAGGGCTCCATGAAATGAACTTATGCTTCGAGAAATCGATGTGGCAAAAGAAAGTTGAAGAACAGTTCCTCGGAGCACCCTCCGTGGATTTCTCATTTAGCTCAATGGATTTGTTTTTCACCAAAGATGGTATTTTTTGATTTTTGGGTTTTTTTTTTCCGTACGCTGAAGAACATGTTGCTTGAGTTATGAAGGTTCCGCAGACGTGCCTCTATGGACCTCACAATATCCTCTGTGGATCCATCAATTTTACACATATTCCCCTCATAAATTGACCATATTGCCATTACACCAAGGGTATCCTAATTCCTCTAAACCCTCGGAGGCCATCTTTGCGGAATCCATGTATATTTGTGGAAACATGCATTTTTATGCCTATATTTTGCAAACATACCCACAATATGGCTATTATGGGTATAACCCCTTATTTTTTTTAATCTAATAGGAAAGAAATGGTCATACATTCACATAGTATGTGTAGTTTATATTTAATCCTAAACATATATATATATATATATATATATATATATATATATATATATATATATATATATATATATATATATATATATATATATAATGGTTTCTCTTGTCTCTTTGTCCATGAAACATAGTTTTATTCAAACTATCTGCAAGTTGGAGAAATTATTACATCTTGTTGTATTTGATTCCATCCAACATGTAGTCATATATTTAGCAGATTAATGTATTGTTGGTGGTCTAGTTCACCACATATGGATGTATCAATTTAAGAGTTGATCATGAAATCGTAATATTATATATCAAACATTTCCAAAGTTCTCTTTAGTATTCCTAAAAGATTCATAATACTTTATAGGTGTAGGAAGGTGTAATTATCAAAATGAAGAGATATGAACAAAGCAAGGGTTCAGGAATCAATTTTTAATGAACATCTAATGAATTAAATTGATACCCATTGTTCTTTGTATTTTTACCTAACGATTTAGACACACCATAATCAAGATGCATGTT
This sequence comes from Lactuca sativa, assembly GCF_002870075.4. Taxonomy (NCBI): domain Eukaryota; kingdom Viridiplantae; phylum Streptophyta; class Magnoliopsida; order Asterales; family Asteraceae; genus Lactuca; species Lactuca sativa. The sequence continues at coordinate 194,296,199 of NC_056626.2, forward strand.
ATTTTTCACTACAACATCATAGCTCTTCTAGTTGGGAATCTCCACTAAGTGTGTTTGTTGAATTATCAAGATGATTATATGAAATGGTTGAAAGAAAATTCACAAGAATCGTGAAGAATGTCTACACTGTATGTATTAAATTCTTAAGTTTCATGAGGGTGGCCTAAAAGATGCATCTGAATGAAGTATTTCGAGTCTTAGAGATAAATACTTTGGTTAATGATTTGATCACAAAGTAATTAAAATCAATTCAATAACAGTGGCTAATATTAGTGCGTCATTAACCAAAGCAATGAATGTATATTCTTCAATGTATGTATTGCTCAGTCATAACAAACACTTTTTAAATATTAATTAGTTCCACACATTAAAATATGGTGTTGTATATGCAATGAATAACTATGGATTATACGTTAGTGGGGATTTGTATAATGTGTAAGAGTAAGAATATGTCTACTTTTTTTAATGATATGCTAGAGATTGATTATGGAAGCGATCCCTATATTGCTGAACTTTTCACCTATTCTTCATTTTATAACAATCATTGCATATTCATCAACAAAAGATACCATGTTAGTTGATGTAATACCTAAGTACTAACTTCAAACTAATGATCTTTTTTTCTTTGCATCACAAGAAGAACAAGTATTTTATAAACTATACCCTATGGTGACAAATTAGAGTATTACAAATTGAAAGATTGGAAATCAATCAGTTGAATATGAATAAGTACATATACAAATAAGAAAGGAAGGATAACTAACTGGACTAATAGCCTCAACTGTCTAACTAACTAACATAATATTTACAAACTGACCCTTCCTCTATGCATAAATTACAAATATAACCTCTAATATTCCCCCTCAAGATGGAGATGGAGAATATATATTCTTCAGACCCATCTTGCATAAGAAAGATTGTAACTTGGTGTTTGGTAGAGGTTTAGTAAACATGTCGGCTAATTGCAAAGAAGATCTTATTGGCAAGAGTTTAATTGTTTTATCTTCAACTTTCTCTCTTACAAAATGACAATCCACTTCATTGTGTTTTGTGCGTTCATGAAATGTAGGATTATGAGCAATTTGAAGAACAGCTTCATTATCTCCAAAGAGTAAGGTTGGATCTTTTGTGTGAATATCAAAATCCTTCAATAATTGTTGCATCCAAACCAATTCAGTAGTAGTGATAACCATAGCCCTGTATTCAGCTTCTGCTGAAGACCTTGAAACAGTTGATTGCTTTTTAGATTTCCATGAAACCAATGAGTCTCCTAAAAACACAGAAAAACCTGTTACAGATCGTCAAGAATCTTTGCACTTTGCCCAGTCTGAATCACAAAATCCTTTGAGTTGTAGTGAAGATTTTGGTGGAAATAGAAGTCCTTGGCCTGGAGACTGTTTCATATATCTGAGTAAATGGCATGCAACATTGTACTGAGGAACTCTTGGATTAGACATAAACTGAGATAATTGTTGTACTGCAAAGGAAATATCTGGTCTTGTGATGTTTAAGTATATTAATCTTCCAATTAACCTTCTATATTGAGAAGGATCTTGATAAAAATCTCCATCCTTTTCAAATAACACAGATCGTGGTTCCATAGGGGTATTTTTGGGTTTTGCAGCTAATAATCCGACATCTTCTAGAAGTTGCAGAGTATAATTTCGTTGAGAGACCATAATACCCTCCTGTGAATGTGCAATTTCCAAACCCAAAAAATATCCTAAATTGCCCAAGTCTTTTAGTTTGAATTCTTGACTTAACTGAGATTTGGGATAAGTAATGCTTTGTTGAGATGCACCTGTAATGATTATATCGTCTACATAAACAAGTAAACAAACATAATCATCACCTTTGCCTTTATGAAACAATGAATAGTCGTATTTTGACCGAGTAAACCCAATTTTCAGCATAAAAGATGAAAATTTTTCAAACCATTTCCTGGATTCTTGTTTAAGACCATAAATGGACTTATTGAGTTTATAAACAAGTTTGGAATGTGAACCATTAGGTTCCCCCTGAATGTTGAGTTCAGGTGGAATATTCATGAAAACTTCCTCATGCAAATCTCCATTAAGAAGCACATTGTTAACATCCAATTGCACCATATTCCATTTCTTTATTGCATCAATAGCTAAAATAAGTTTGATTGTGACCAATTTTGCAACAGGTGAGTAAGTTTCAAAATAGTCAATTCCTTCTTTTTGATTAAATCCCTTTGCCACAAGCCTTGCCTTATATCTTTCAATAGTGCCATTACTTTCATGTTTGACTTTATAAACCCATCTACATCCAACAATGTTCTTATTTGGAGGTAGGGGCATAATTGTCCAAGTATTATTTGCTGCCATTGCATCCAATTCCATATTCATAGCTTCACACCATTCTTTATGTATTGATGCTTCTTTATAATTCTTGGGCTCAAATGTTGAAGAAACAGCCATAGCAAAGCTTTGTGATTCTTAGAGACTTTATCATATGATAAAACAGAATCCAAAGAGTATGGTGGAGAAGAATGAGACACTATTTTGCAATGATAATTGTGCAAATATGAAGGAGGTTGATGATTTCTTTGAGATCTTCTTAATTCTCCTGTTTGTTCAGAATTCAGATCTGAATGTGTAGCTTGAACAGGTGCTGGTATTAGATCAGAAATAGAATGAGGAATGTGTTCATTAAATGGCATAGGCAAGACAATGTTGGAAAAAGGATCTGAAGGTGCTGTTAAGAAGATTTTGTCTTGAAATGGATAAATGGATTCATGAAATATAACATACCTTGAACAAAAAGTTTGATTTGTTTCAAGATCAAGAAGTTTGTAAGCTTTCATATTGGGTGGATATCCCAAAAATATGCAAGCTTTAGCTCTGGGAGTAAACTTTGTTCTTTGATTTGGCAAAGTTGAAGCATAGGCCAAGCATCCAAAGATTCGAATATGTTTATAATTTGGAACTTCATCATGTAACAATTCATATGGTGTTTTGAATTCAAGAATTTTTGATGGAATTCGATTGATCAGATAAGCTGCAGTTAGAATTGAATCACCCCAGTAGCAAATCGGAATTTGTGATTGAAACATTAATGATCTAGCTACATTCAACAGATGTTGATGCTTCCTTTCCACAACTGAGTTCTGTTGTGGTTTTTGAACACATGATTTTTGATGTATAATTCCTTTTTCATCAAAAAAATCTTTGAATTCTAACTCTTTAGCATTATCTGATCTAAAACATTTGATATTCTTGTTGAACTGAGTTTAGACATAAGCATAAAACTTTGGAATAATACTTTTGATATCAGATTTTTGTTTCAGCAAGTATATCCATGTATATCGACTGTGATCATCAACAATTGTGGCAAAATATCTTGGTCCATTATTGGTTTGATCTTGATAAGGACCCCATATATCACAATGAATAATGGCAAAAGATTCATTAAATATATTGTTAAAATACTAAAATGGAAGCTGCTTTTGTTTAGCCAAAGGGCAAATTGAACAATGTTGTTTACAATCACTATGAGTAATAGAAACATCCAACAAAGTCTTAATAGGAACAAGACAATTATTAGATGGATGTCCTAATCTCTTATGCCACAAATCTAAAGAAACAGTATTGATTCTTGAATCTAAATTTGAATTACAAACTTGTTGTCCGTTGTTGTTGATGACATACAAATCTTGAATATTGTCAGCTTTGCCAATCATCTTCTTGTGATGAACATCCTGAATATATGCATTTTGACATGTGAATTGAACAATTAGATGTTGAGATCTTGTAAGAGCACTAACTGATATCAAATTCAAATCAAACTCAGGAACATAGAGAACATCCTTTAATATGAACAAGAAATCAATCTTGATATCTCCAATCATATGAACATGTAGAGTTACTTTATTTGGAAGAGTAACTATATGATTAAAAACCATTCTCTTGTTCATAAACAAATTAATATCATGACACACATGTTGAGATGCCCCTGAATCTAATATCCACATATGAGAACCCAATCCGTTTTTAATAGTAAGAGAATAACACTTACCTGTTGAAGTATTCTCATTAGGATTGACAGAAATCATGTGGTTTGACAGGGCTGACATCACTTGTTGGCATTGTGCTGAAGAAAATCCTCGAAACATGTTGCTAAGTTCATCATTTATTGGAGAACTCATATCATCATTCATCATAGCAGCAACAACATGATTAGTTTTTTATTTAGGTTTATAACCTGGAGGGTAACCATGTAATTTGTAGCACTTCTCAATCGTGTGTCCTTGAAACTTACAGTGAGAACAATAAGGTCTGTCTCTGTTATTTTGATACTTTTTAGCTTGATTCTGACCAGCATTAGAGTTGTCGACATTCCTGTTAGAATTAACAGGGGTAGATTTGGCAAGAAATGCCAAAGAATTTTGATTGTTTGAAAGCATCTTCTGTTTTTCTTCTTGAACTACCAGTGAGAAAACACGATTGATTGCTGGTAATGCATCCATTAACAAGATTTGACCTCTTGTTTGAGCAAAGGATTCATTCAATCCCATAAGAAAATTCATAATTTGTTCAGATTGAAAATATTTTTCAATTTCCTTGACTCCACCACAATCGCATTTTCCACAAGAACATCTTGGTCTGAAATTCTCTAGTTCTTTAGTTAGAGATTTCAATTTATTAAAATAAACTCCAACAACATCTTGATTTTGATTGAGATTCATGATTTCACGACGAATCTGAAAAATACGAGGACCATTACTCTGTTCATATCGATCTTTGAGATCATTCCATATTTCCTTTGCAGAATCAACAAACATGATACTAGTAGATATCTCTTTAATAACAGAGTTCAAAATCCATGAGATAACAAGCTTATTGTTCCTCATCCATGAATCACAATTAATAGCTTTAATCAGCGGTGGTTCAGGTAACGATCCGTCAACAAATCCAACTTTGTTTTTCACAGAAAGAGCAATCAACATAGATCTGCTCCAACAAGGATAATTCTCACCAATTAAAGGTTGAGAAACAAGAATACATCCAGAATTGTCTGAATGATGCATGTAGTATGGAGACATACGATCGTCGATTGGAGATGAACTCGAATTCGAATTATTAGCAGCCATTGTAAAAAAATACAATGATAATCAAAAGAACAATTTGTGATTTGATTGAAAATGAAACATGCAACAATTCACAAGAACAATTTGTGAATCTGAAATCGCCAAAAGAAATCAGTAATTCACAAGAAACAATTTGTGAATGAAGAACAGGAAAGAACGAACATGAACAAAAAAAGAAACGGAAGCTATAGTTTCTTCTCGGATACCATATTACAAATTGAAAGACTGGAAATCAATCAGTTGAATTGAAATTGAATCTGAATCAGTACGTATACAAATGAGAAAGGAAGGAAAACTAACTGGACTAACAACCTCAACTGTCTAATTAACTAACTAACACAATATTTACAAACTGACCCTTCCTCTATGTTTAAATTACAACTATAACCTCTCTTATAGAGAAAAGATGTGTAGGTTAGGGCCGCGCTAAAAGAAAGAGGGGCATATGAAGCGATCAATCTATGATGGAAGTTCTAACCAATAGAAAAACGATAGTAGATAAATTCTTTCATATTGACGAGAGGTTCGAGTTACCCATTATAGTAACTTATATTACACTCATGCGCCTAGCCTCAAATACAATTACCTTTGAGAAGTTACCTAATATGGAGAATGGGGGATATAAAGAATCAGAACATGAAGAAGAAGAATTTAAAGAAGAACTTATAGATAAACACGATATACATGATGATGAAAATGGATTTTTATTCTGACAACTCTTTCGTTTCAGATCATGACATATGTTAGGAGTATTATTTTTTGTTTTCACTTTAAATTATTTGTAGTTTATGATTAGATAGGGAGATATGTTAAGTGCATTTTATTATACACTTTAATTTTATTTTTGATTTATAAGATGGTATGTCGAGTTTAAATTATTTGTTATCACATGGCCTATAAATCTTGTACTGTATATCTGACCATTGTAGTTCTATTATATGCAACATGATAGAAGGATGTCGTGGATGGGTCCCTTGTTTAGTTGATTATTTATCGATAGGCATATCATTGCCTTAATGTAGTGGACATGGACACCCTCACACTTTTCTTAAACTGTTAACTAAGCAGATCACATGCTCTAATAGCAAGGAACCATTGATCCCCTTAGAAGCGCTAATGATCCCTAACAAATATGATAAAAGGTGTTTTAGTAGCACAGTCCACACAATTTAGGTATGATTGGGTTAAGGAGCACTTTGTTGATTACTCTCAAGAAGATCGATACATATATATATATATATATATATATATATATATATATATATATATATATATATATATGTGTGTGTGTGTGTGTGTGTGTGTGTATCTTGGACCTCACGTGCTACCAACTCTCCCAAAACCAATTGGTGCTAGGAATGACGCTACTTGTGTATATATAACACATTCAGCCCTCTAGAAAAATATGACGTTCGACTGAGACTAGGAAACATTCTCTACGAATCGTCCCCATTCTCCCCTAAAAAATTGCTCCTTGAGAGAATCGAAACCACGATCATAGCTCTGATACCACTTATTGGACCCCAGGCGTTACCAACTCTCCCAAATCTAATTGGTGTTAGGAAATGCACTATCTTTGTACATATAACAAATTCAACCCTATAGCGCCTACGACGTTCGACTGCAACTAAGAAACATTACATACACATCGCAGATACTGGGACATTTCTGAACCCAATAGTGTGTGTATGTGTGTGTGTTTAACTTACCACTTTTTTAGTTAAGTTAAACATATATAATTAGTAATTTAAACAACAAATCAGAGCATGAACAAAACCTTTCAACAAACTTAACTTGATAAGCAAAATGATTTGGAACCTCAAAAAAATCAAATGGATTTTCAAATGCAACAAAGAAAAACATAATTTGAACAACAAATGATAGTATTTATGAAACAATGCAACCAACCGGTAATCCACTAAATAGTTATTAGTTTTGTAAACATTGTAATTAATATATATATATATATATATATATATATATATATATATATATATATATATATATATATATATTAAAGTTATCCATCTTTAGGAACAGTAAAGTTCCTAAGGGTTTGGCAAAATTCGTCAACAAATTTCCATATTTTCAATTGTTCAGAGATGGTCATGGTCCTCTATCTATGTGTGTAGTTACAGTTTTGGATCGTTTCTTTGGAAGGGTTATAATTTGCCTTTTTGCCATTTTCTGTGTACACGTGTTGTTCATTTTACTGGTCAAAGGTTGGATACGTGTGTATGCCTTGGACACGGGTTATTTTCCTGTGTTTATCCTCCACATGTTTGTATCTCCCTGTTCCACCTGTTTCCCACCTCCAACAAAAAAGGTAAATCTCATCACCTCTACCAATCTACCTCTTTTTTCCGAGTACATGTGACACTCCTGTGCTTTTCCGGTCATTCAACTATGATTCCACCGTGTCGGCCTTGCTCCAAGTCATTGTCGATATTCTCCGATCCATGTGTTCTAATCGACTCACCGCTTGGTCTTCCAGTTACAGTTCCCACCACGACCATGGCTCGATTTGATTGTCTTATCGTTTCCAGTATCTTCAATTACCCTTCTGTTCTCAGTCTTCGTCTCCACCGCTTCTCGCCTCCACTGCACCGGAATCAACCATTGGTACACTGTGCGAGTTTCGTAATCGATTTCAACCACAAATAACGCAGACGCCCACATCCGAGTTCAGGAATCAATTAGTTATGCTACCAAAAGACTTCAGGTTTTTCGATTTAAGGCATGAGATGTCGACATTCTTTTTTGCCCTCTTTTATTTCTTCTATGTCACAGATGATTTGTGATTTAGGTCTCTGAGTGTTGAGGGAAGAGACTAAGTTTGGGAATTTTGCTACTGTGTGGAAAGCTTTCATGTCAAAGATTTGATCCCTTCTCTTCCTCCTCCACCACCACCACTGTAACTACCAGCTCTCAGTTGTCAACTGAAAGATTAGTAGTGGCTGGTGGGTGTGTTTGACTAGCTAACCGGAGGTATCTGAGCTCCGGTCACCAGACATCTCGACATGACAAGAGATCCAATATGTAAGTGCTTTAATACTGATGATATTGAGTTTCTTTTATTAATTTCTATTATATGGTTAAATCATTTCATCTTATTTCAGGAAATTCGTAGTCTATAGTGGTGACAAAGTTGTAGATTTCTTGGCTTTTGGAATTCATCTCCTTGAAAATTGGTTAGTTTTTTCCTTAATTAATTTGAAGATTTACATTTTATTTATTGTTTTTTTTACGTAGATCTCAAAGTGAAATGCATATTTATATAATAAATTATTATTTTTCCCTTAATATAAACAACTAAGTTTATTATTTTGAGGTTTAATGAGGTTTTTGGTAACGCTCATTAATTTTTTTTTGCCTATTATTAGTCCATAATGTCAATTTACAATCTTATATGTCTGTACGTAATCTGGAAGATGAGAAAGGCCTAGAACATTGTTCCTTGCAAGAAATACTTTACGCACGTTGGTGTTGATATTGTTGGGGATTATGGAGGTGAGGGGTTTATATAAGGTATGTTTGATTCAGATAGGGAAGTGTTGAAACAAATTTCAATCAGGATCGTTAGATTCTATGCAGTCAAATAATAAAGAACGTAACTATGAACACGAGAATGGCTTTGAATGAGTCGTATGATTAATGCTTAAACACCTCAGAAGAGCTCCATTAAGAACTTCGACTGTAGAGGTGTTTCGGGTTACATAATAATAAATGTAATCAACAACTCTATTCTAATGCATACATGCATGCATATTTATAGTTTAACCCTAATAGATAATCACGGATGGACAGGCCCAATCTGGATACAAAATACAAGCCCATGACGCAACACAAATAAACTCAACAATCCCCCCCTTTATGTCAATGGAGCCGAAAGCTCACTTCGGTTGAGCTACAGAGACCTTCTTTATTGTTTTGAACACCATCGGTATGACAGCCAACAGATGACGTCGAAACGTTATGTACCATCGCAGCATGTCAGTAAAGTTCTTCTTATCTGCCTCTGAGTTTTGCTTACACCGATGAATAATGTTGATAATATACTCCAAGCAATATGTTGAAAACATATGTTTATCAACAAGAGGGAACAGAAATTTGTGAGCTTCACCCTTTGTAAACATCACAATGAGATGTGTAGAATCTATTTGGCTCATCTTCATACAGTTCACATCTCCTAGTTTCGGTGTGGTCTTGGCAGTTGGTTTCTTGTTCATAACTTTCGCTATCTCCTGATCCATAGTAGCAACCTCATGGATGTAGGAAGCCAACATCCTCTTCAAGTGATCCAATATCAGCTCATATTCTTTTGGATTAGTGAGTAGAATGTTGAACAAAAGAATCCAATCCTGAGGATTTAAATTCGGAAGATCTGCTAGGGAAATAATCGAAACAGAGTTTGTTGATCCTTGTGTGATTTTGAAATTAACATTCACGAACTTCCCAGCAGGTGAAGGTTTAAGTACCTTGACAGTGACAATCTTCTGTGCGCTCCATGTCAAGTACTGCGGTTGACCATACTTTAAGTAAAAGTCGATTAGCTCACGATCAACTTTTAGATGAGGAAAAGGAACATCAACAGTTGAATTGAAACAGTGAAATGTGAATGCCTTTCGTGTAATTGGCATGTCGAACTGTGAGTCCTTAGATTTGTCACAGGCAAATGAAGCAATAGGTTCCAACCAGTAAACACGTGGAAACTCTATAGCCTGATTGATAAGTGTCTCTTTTGTCCAAAGAGGAAATAAGGCCTTTTTACAGTTTAAGGCATCTTCTTCCTTCTTGTTCCTCCTTTCTTTCTCCTCAGCATCCTTCGCATCTTTAGAGTTTCATTCAACTCTCTTTCTTTCTTCTTTCTTTTAAGAGCCTAAGCAATAGTCTCTTCAACATCATCATCACTATGACCTTCAATCTCCTTCTTCTTATCTTGGGAACCAGAACCCGAAGCTTCATTAACCTTGGGTTCGGTTGTAACATTGACATTCGGTTGGGCAGATTTAGTTTTCACAATCACCTTCGCCTTCAGTTGAGCACCATCTCCCCCTTGTTTTGGAGGTAAGAATGGCTTCGAAACACCTTTCATCTCGTGTAACAATGCAAGGGCAAGAAGTAATTTTGTGGTGAGATGATATCTTATGGTTAAGGTGAGGATAGGATCATGAGCACCAAGAATGTTGGTCAGCATATCCTTGACATCCCTTGCACAACTCCGAAAAACAGCTCGCTCGATTTTCAACAAAGAAATCTCCTTCTCAGCTTGAGCAAGCTGAACCCTCTGAACTTCAATTGTGGATGCTTGTCGTGCAAGTTCTTCCTTCAGAGTAGTTTCGGTTGCTAAATTAGCGTGAAGGGATTCCAGCTGAGAAGACACGGAACTGAGAAGTGAAGTGTTCTCTGCTTGGATAGAAAAAGAACAGCCTCAAACTTTATTTGCTTCTCTTGAAGGGACTTGGAGAATGAATCCACAGAAGCTTGCACCTTGGCTGCATTTGTATCAGCATGCCCCTTGAGTGAGTCAAGAAAGATCTGAGTTGTACGAACAACGTCTTCAACATTAGCAGGGGCTTTCTTGCAAGCAGAAGAATAGTCATTGACAGCCTGTGTGGATTTTTCAATGGAATTTGTGTATTGGTCAAGAGCAGTGTCCAAAAAGGCTTTGAGCACAACACCACTATAGGACTTGTTGTCATCAAGAAGTTTGTGCAGTTTCTCATTAATGGTCTGCATGTGTTGGCTTGTGATGGGAGCATCATCATCTTCATCGGTAGGAAGTCTATAGGGACTATAGTATGTGGAATCAAACTCATCATTAGCACCACCAAGAGTGGCACCTGAATCAGTTGAGTGGGTAGGAGAGAGTGGTTTTGTAGTAACAGGTGGTTCAGTGCCTGTAGTTGCCCCCGTATCAGATACGTTGACTTCTACTGTTGGTTAAGGAATAGTAATGGTAGTTGATTGGGAAATAATGGGAGGTGGTAAAGGGGATGTGGGTATAGGAACAGAAGTAACCGGTGGTGGTGGTGGTAAGGAAGTTGTTGAACATGTTGTTTGAGATGTGGTAGGTGGAGGAACAGGAGCAACCGAAACTGAAACTGTCTGTTTCGGTGATGGAGGTAGTGTAGGAAGTTTTCCTTGAAGAGAGTGTGATGGAGACGGGGACCGGGGACGGGTGTTACCTCTCGGTGATTCATGATGAATTTTCTCTTCATCATTCTCCTCGTCATTTCCTGAATTGGGAGGAGTGGGACTCTTGGACCTTTTTGCCATCTTCTTAATCTTCTTTGGTTTAGAAGATTCTCCTTTCTAGGACTTTCGCTTCTTGGAGTTATCATCATCAGTTGTCTCTTACTTGGTAGTAGTCTGTTTCCCTCGGTTGCCAGGCTTGTCCACAACATCCAGGGCAGCCCGCTGTTCAGGAGATAAGACTCTCGGTTCCTTGGGAGGAAGCTTGCGATAAGTTGCCATAACATTACTTTCGGCTGTAACACACCGATACATTGTCTCCGAGATAGAGCCAATGTGATGGAACTTCGTAGGATCAAATATTATGATTTTCTTGGTGTGAAACATGGCAAGAGACGTAACTAAGGGATCCTTCCTAACCGGAATTTCCAAAGAATTAATTGCCCTTCGTGTAATGAGAGTCCAAAATCTACCACATGAAATTTCAGAATGCCTCGTAGAAGTGTTGAGGCTTTGCACCACTTGAGACCAGATGATCGACCCATAGTCGAGATTGATTCCATTGTAAAGACCATTTAGAAGGGTGAGAAAACCCTTGCTGGTGCCATCTGATCCACCACTCCTCTCTGCTAAACTCTTTATGAGAAGAGTAAGCAATCCATTCCATGGGGACGGTAAGCAGGACTTCTTGACCTTTGTAACTCTGTTCAGCACGTTAGTGTATCCCATCTCGTAGAGCATCGAGAATAGTTGTGTAGTGGTGATGAAGTCTGGTGAAATCACAGATGAGTCCAATACAAGGTGCAACAGGGAACAAAATCTCCCTTTTGAAATAGAAGCCTTTTTAGAATGGATTTGAAAGTAGATTCTTTCCTTGTTCTTGTCATAGGAGGCAGTAGAGTAAACTTGTGATAGTAGAGACATAGGAACGGCTTCCACCTGAGTTAAGGCTATAACCAAGGGTGAATATTTCAAACACTCAATCACTTGTAGCATGTACGAATCATACAGAAACGGATTGAGTTCAATGATCATGTTCTGATTTGGCTTGATGGAGAGCAATTGGGATGAAGCAGTTTTGTCTTGAGCAGATTAAGAAGTCGCCATTGTTGATTGAATGAAGAAGACGAACAGTTGGGAATCTTCCTGTAGAAATAGCGTCTTTGTTGCAAGTGAAAGAGACAAATGGAATTAGAACTCCTTTATATACCATTGCCAAGAGAGAGAAAGAATCATCATCATATTGATGAGATCACTAAAACGTCGTCTGAAAAAGCGCGATATGACAGGTTGGTTTCTCCCAGATATACGTCAGCACACATGGTTTAAGTAATCGTTCAAATTCACACGCCTAAAATCTTATCCACAAGCGTCGTTTGAAATTCAACTTCTCTCCAAAATTAAACAAAAATCGAACCAACAGCAACCAAAATGTAGGAAAATTAAAAATTTCTGTGCAATAGGGTGCCAAAAGATAAAGAAATAAAGCAAAATGTGTATGGGATGTGAGTGATGTCTTATTAGAAGACATGAAGCAGATGATTCCGGGCAAGAATCACTTTCTTCAAAGTAAAGAGAGACTTGAAGTGCTTGTGTGGTTTCCCGAGAAAATTTGATCAACTGTTTGTAGAGAAACATTGAAAGGCTTCTTTTGATTTCTATGCTAAGGGTAGCTTAACTTCAATCGAACATCAATACTTAACATAAGATCGATCGTTGGTAGAAGTACTTGTGAGACCGGTGTAGTCTGTTGAACAAGTAGGCTGGATATAATTTATAGTGACTAAAGAAGTAATAGAAATAAAAAAAATTAAACTGGATCTTTTTGGGAAGAAAGGCCTTGGTGTTAGACGATTTCATAAAAGATCACCAAAAACTAAAAAAGATTTCATTAGGTACACAGTAAGAGCTTGAATATAATAATTCACCGTAGGTGTTGGATTTTGGGTTTCACTCAGCATGTGGTATACGTAACTAAGATCACTAACACAGATGTTATGTAACCATAAACCACAGTGGTAAGGACTGAGAGTCTCAAGGGTTATAGTGGTGAACCGAAAGTTGATGGAGAAATAAAAAGAGGATGGTTTGAAGAACAGAAAGTACCTCTGCTATATAAATATGACAAAGCAGAAAACTCTTAACTCGTATGAGAAGAGTAAGGTAACTCTTGACTTGAGTTAAATGTAGCAGCCCAATTGGGAAGAGACAATAGGTATTCATCGAATCATTAGGGCTTTACTCTTAGGCAAAGAGGCTATGGTCAACATGCAACAACATGCTTCTAGGGACCTTTAACTAGTTCAAATGAAAAGAGAAAAAATATTATACCTGCCTTAGCTCCAAATGTTGTTTTACTGACATACTTGGGACGTATGTAAAAGAACAAGCAAACAAACACACCACACAAACGAAACACACAAACCAAATATTAAAATAAATAAATAAATAAAATATTTTTGAGGTTTTGAGATTTTCTGAAAAATAATAAAAACAGAAAGAAAAAATATTTTTGGATTTTTGAAGTTTTGAAATTTTCTGAAAAATAATAAAAACAGAAAGTGAAACATAAAGTAGAATAAAACACAAAAAAATATAGATAATAGTATAAATAAAATGTACAACCGAAACCTTATCTTAAAAGAATGAAGCGAAATAAGCCGAGCGTTCGGTTCATTTCGGTCTATAAATTTTTAGAGCCGAAATGGACCGAGCAATCGGTTCATTTCGGTTTCCCAAATTTATGGGACCGAGATAGACTGAGCGTTCGGTTCATTTCGGTTCCCGAAAAATCCGGAACTGAAATAGACCGAGCGTTCGCTCTATTTCGCTTATCTAATATTTTAGTGAGAGATTTACGAATTCGGTACAAACTCTGCTTCCATCATACCTAGGCCTTGTAATATTTTATTGAAGCTCACTTCAGGTAAGGATTTAGTGAATATATCTGGCAATTGATCAGAGGACCGAGCGAAATGCACTTCCACGTTCCCATCTTCTACATGGTCCTTGATAAAATAATACCTCAATGCTATATGCTTTGTCTTTGAGTGTTGCACTGGATTGTGGCATATTCTGATTGCACTTTGGGAGTCAAAATAGAGAGGAATCTTCTTCATACTCAGCCCGTAATCTCTTAGTTGACTTTGAATCCATATTACTTGTGAAGTACAAGATGCAGCAGCTATATACTCAGCTTCGGCTATTGAAAGTGACACACATGTTTGCTTCTTGGACTGCCAGCTAACTAGTTTACCGTCAAGGAATTGACATCCACCTGCAGTGCTCTTTCGGTCTAGACCACATCCTCCAAGATCAGCGTCAGAAAAAGCTTGAATGAAGAATCCTGATCTAGCAGGGTACCAGAGACCGAGAGATGAGGTTCGCTTAAGGTAACGAAATATATTTTTCACTGCTGCCATGTGAGGTTCTCTTGGATTAGCTTGAAACCTAGCATAATAACAAACAGAAAACATTATGTCTGGTCTACTAGCTGTTAGATACATAAGGGACCCTATCATTTGTCGATATAGCGTTGTGTCAACAACGGGTTTTTCCAGAGAAGGTGTTAACTTAGTTCCAAATGGCATATGAACCTTCACTTTCGAATCTCCCGTCATACCGAATTTCGCCAACAAAGTCTTTGTATAGGCCTCCTGGTTAATAAAGATACCTTCTAGTCCCTATCTAATATTCAAACCAAGGAAAAAGTTAATTGGACCCATTGCGCTCATTTCAAATTTAGTCTCCATCAAGTTCCTGAATTCAACCGTTAAGCTAGGATTCGTGGAGTTGAAGATGATGTCATCGACATAAATTTGAACTATCATTAGATGTTTGCCTTCTTTCTTTCGAAAGAAGTTGGGTCAACCGAACCTTGCTTAAATTTCGACATTTTCAGAAAGCGAGTTAAAGTTTCATACGAGGCTCTCGGTGCTTGCTTTAAACCATATACAACTTTATCCAGCACATAGCAATGATCAGGAAATTTCTCGTTCACGAACCCAGGAGGTTGCTCAAAATACACCGTTTCTTCTAGTTCTCCATTCAGGAAAGCGCATTTCACATCCATTTGAAAGACTTCGAAGTTTTTATGAGCAACATATGCTAGAAAGATTCTAACAGATTCCAACCTTGCTATAGTTGCAAAGGTTTCCTCATAGTCTATTCCTTCCTCTTGGCAATATCCTTTTACTACCAATCGAGCCTTGTTTCTAATAACGTTTCCCTCTTTGTCTAATTTTTTCCTGAAGACCCATTTCAATCCAACCACTGAGGCATCCTTTGGTGTGGGAATCAGCCTCCAAACTCGATTGCGTTCGAACTCATGGAGCTCATATTGCATTGCTTGAACCCAATTAGAATGATCAAGTGCAGCATTAACCGTTTTCGGCTCAAACTTGGAGACAAACGAGTTAAAAATACAAAATTCAACTTTAGAGAATAATGCAGTTTGTTTTGCTTTCAACTGAGAATGAGTAAGGACTTTCTCAAATGATTCTCCAGTAATTTGAGCTTTGGGATGATCCTTGGTCCATTTCACTAAAGGAGGATAATTCGGGTCATAGGCTGGATCCAACTATGCGTTTACTTCCTCTTCAAGTTCTGATTGATTACCTTCGCCAGTTGCATTCTCTTTCTCCCCCTCGACTGGAGAAGTGTAACCTTTTTCAGAATCAAAGTTTTCATCCTCAGTGGGGGTCGAATTCTCCCCCTCGACTAGACTACTATTGGGTGGGTTTGGAACTGTATGTTCCCCCTCGCCTGGACCTTTATGAGTTGGGGACGGAATTTGATTCTCCCACTCGAAAGATATTTCGATTGTCTTTGGTGCTGATGAACTCCCCCCTTGAACAATAAGCCGTTGTTTGGAGAGTCAGTGGAGGATTGACCACCTGTTGGCTTAGGAGGATCATTTTTTATTTCTTTAGCAGCTTCATCTGTAATCTTTTTGAGATTATCGATTTTGTTGTCTTCCTCGGTCGCTTCTGAGTGTACTGCTTTCCCTGGTTCATCAAATAACCGAATGTACTCTTCAAACAAGTTGGATATGGGAACCGAGACTTGACCTGATTCAGGAAAAATTTCCCCTAAGTCATATTCGCTCCTTTGAACTTTCTTCATGTAATTGTCATCAAAGGTCACATAGTAGGTTTCTTCAATTCGTTTGGAACGTTTGTTCAATACTCTGTATGCTTTTGATGTTAGCGAGTAACCCAGAAAAATTCCCTCATCAGCTTTGATATCCAACTTGTTTCGGTTCTCTTTAGAATTGAAAATAAAGCACCTTGAACCGAATATGTGGAAAAATTTGACATTAGGCTTCCGATTGTTTAAGATCTCATATGGATTGATTGAGAATCTTTTGTTGAGCAAGGATCGATTTTGAGTGTAGCACGCGGTTGCAACAGCGTTAGCCCAGAAGTATAATGGAAGGGAAGCGAAGCTCATCATGGTTCTGGCTGCTTCACACAAAGAACGGTTTCGTCTTTCAACAATCCCATTCTGTTGTGGTGTATAAGGGGCTGAAAAGTTTCGACTCGTCCCCTTGTCTACTAGAAAGTCCTCAAATTCTTTATTTTTGAATTCCAACCCATTGTCGCTTCTAATATTCCCCACCGTCTTTCTCAATTGTACTTCAACTTGCTTGATAAACACCTTCAACTTGGGAGTAGCAACTGATTTCTGTTTAAGAAAGAAAACTGAGGTGAAGCAAGAAAAATCATCTATAATGATAAGAATAAACTTACTCCCGCCGAAGCTTTCGATAGCTGAAGGTCCACATAAGTCAATGTGCAGAAGTTCGAGAGCTTCAACAATCTTTGTATTGATTCGTGTAGGATGTCTCTTTCTGCTCTGTTTACCCATCTCACACGCTGCACATAGATGTTCCTTATCAAACTTTAGAAGAGGAAGGCCTCGAACATGATCACCAAGCACCAACTTATTAATATCTTTGAAGTTCAGGTGCGATAGGCGTCGATGCCACAACCAGCTTTCATCATTATTCGCCTTTGATAGCAAACATATCACTGGTTTACCTCGAATTGGATTGATATTTAAAGGATACATCTCTCCCTTACGTTCAGACTTCAACAAAATCCTTTTAGATTGTTTGTCGATTATCTCAGAGCTCTCATCATCAAATGATACCTTCAAACATGTGCCCACAACTAATTGTGACACACTGATAAGATTATGATGCAATCCTTCCACATATGCAACTTTTCGAATTGAGAAGTCTCCGTTGGTTATCATTCCCTATCCTTTGATTGTTCCATACAAGTTATTGTTGGGTTTTGAGCATTCTAACACTTCCTAAGTGTACATGCAACCCTAAATACCTTGGATCTATGTTTTCTCTATTATACATGCAAATAGGAACTTCCAAGGTATTATCCTAATCTAGCATACAAAACAATGACTATAGCAAGATAGAATACATACCTCTTTGATGTAGAAAGTCTTCATGAAGCTTGAGTGCCTAGTGCCCCAAGTGTGACACCTCAAATGGAATCACAATCATCAAAACACTTGGAATGATTTGAGAGAATTCTACACTCTTCAAAATCGGCTAGCCCTTTCTTCACTATCTCTAGTGGCCGATTTTTCCTCAATAATAAGATGCTTATATAGTTACACAATTAGGGTAAACTCTTAATTGTCATGGCTTTCCATTTCCTTGGATCCATGGGTACAAATACACCATGGAGCATCCATGGACCATCCTATGGGTTTTAGCCCAACTTGATTATCCATGGAGCATTAGCCCACTATACAAGTATGGATGATTTACACAATCAACCCATATATTTAATTAGTCTTCTTTTGATCACTTAATTAATCCTAGATTAATTCTTGATCAATACTAATTAAATAATCTTATTATTCTTATTATTAATATACTAGAACTTATAATATATTAATAACCATAAGTGTCTTATTTCTCTCATTCAAGTGCATGATGGTATGCAACCCAAATGGACCATGCCGGGTCGGGTCAAGTCTTACCAAATATAGTTATGGACTTAGACATTAATCCAACAGTCTCCCACTTGGATAAGTCTAAAACTATTATTGCGTATGACTTCAGGAACCAACCGGCAATCGTAGCTCTCAAAAGCTTCTGTCGAACTCTGACCTTGTAGATGAACTCTGACCTTTGTCAGTGACTTGTCCATTAGATAAGGGATCATATATTCCTCCATTCTAGATATCATATGGACTGAGACATGGATTATAATCATTCTCTCTGTCCATTTGTTGTTTCCCGATTTCCGATTTATGACGACTGACTAATTGAACAAATCAAATCAGTCCTGGCCCGGCCGAGCACTTCCATTTGTCATCATCAAATCATCGAGGGGCCCACAAATATCGCTTTTATCCCGAAGGTAAAAGGAACGGATAAACTTCGACTCATATGGCTTGTTCTACTACTTGTTGAATCATACACAAAGGCACGTTTTATAGCACAGAGTTACCAAATGCGGTTTCGTGCAATCAATGTACTATCAACTCATAGTAACAACTCATATCTCTAGGTTTGAAGAATATAAGATATTATCGTCTCATGATCACTCGTGATAAAAACCATGAAGTGATTCCAATGAGCGCGGGTTGAATCCAATACTCAGAACTTATGAGCACTCATGATTGTTGTAGCCTTGTCCAACACCTTAGACCTCTACAACCCATCATGACAGTCTTAATTCATATCTACTTCCAAAATATGACCGACTGTGGATGGTTTGAATAACTTAGTCATTCCGGAAGAATAACCTAGTTTATTCGGGAAGTCAAAACATGCAAAGTGAAACACAATAATAATTGAATCTAATATGGTATCAACCCTTTGAACATAAATAAAACACCTTTTATTTATCACCATATGATTACACATTATTCATTGTATACTGTTTCAGCTATCAACTTTATTCTTGAATTTAAAACAATAGTTGTCCCATGCTCCAAGCATGTACACTATGTTTTCTTAAACACTAGTCATGCCACACACCAAGTATGCATACTATGTTTGTCTATGATCTTTACTTTGTGAACTAGATCAATTGAACATAACTTCAATGATTCTCTTTTCACACTCCCAAATCCTTACTGCAAATGCAAGAATTCCAAATTCATGCCATTTACTGAAATCTGTTAGATTCTAAACTTATATGCATTGATCCTCTTGTAACGATTATGCACAAAGTCAGAAAGACTTGCCAAAAATCATTACAGAGTATTCCAAAGGAGATCAACTCCTTGGAAACATCCTTCTTGCATTAAGTTTCCTAATCTTAAACAGATTGAAAATTCTAACTTTGAAACATTTCCAGATTCCATTTTGACTATCACTTCTGAACAAGAGTTGCCTCCTTACAGATTATGTCAATATGGTCCTTCTAGAATTATCACTATACTTCCAACTGTCCTTGAGCAACCAATCTTTGGTAAACCTTAGATTGTTCTCGACAATTGTTTAATCCTTTTAGTCATATCCAGTTCTAAACCTTTTTCCCTTCTTAATGCCCTAGGCATTTGGAAAATTTTTAGAAAGGATGAATATAGCACATGTAATCGATCCTATATCCGAAGCATATGGGACACGATTCATGATGTCTCACATAAAGACTAAACCAGTCTTTTGCTATAACATTTCCATTTCTATTTGCCAAGTTCTCATATTTCAGATTATGAAAAGGGATGCCGTAATCATAATCGAATTTTAGAACGCAAATAATGGACCCGTATACAGAATTTCCTTATGTTGAGCCATTCCAACATGAAATTCATATATATCCTTGACTAAATGATTAAAACCTCACGATCTAAGCTTATAGATTTGAGATGAAGTATAATTTCCTCTCCCTTAATTATAGCAAAACAACTCTTTCCCAATTGAAACTTTTGTTTTCTATAATTAACATTGCTAACTTGCAATACTTATCATAATTAGCATAACACTTATGCTCCCACTAGCTTTGACATGTACTCAGAAATCAGCTGGACTTCTAGAAATCAATACTTCATTGACTTTCTTACCAAAGTTCAGATTTCTGATGCTAAATTGTTTTGATAAAGTTGTATCAAAATCATGCACCTTCCCTTAGATAGCACACTTGTGAGTCTAAACAATTATGAAGAGGTATGCCGTAATCATAATGGTTAGACCTTTTTGCCACTTCTCACAAGTCCAGGTTAGTGTGCCGGTTAACCACACGCGCTCCACTAACGACTTTGAGAATGCAAATATCACAATTGCTATCTAGATAAAATCTACTTAGTGAAAGTGTTTCCTCACCATCATTTTCATGAATCGGAGAGAAACCTTATGACACTTAGATTTATATGGTGTATGTGTTCTTATCCATGTGAATTGTCAAAACCATAATCACAAGACAAAGATAATGACAAATCCAAACTCATATGGACCGAACTCAATCTTAACTTCTTGCCACCTGGCAGCTCAAGGGCCTGCCATTGCTTCCAAGTTGTTGTGCAACAAACTGAGAACTCTAAGAACTCATATGCAAAACCAACTTTAACTGGAATGGGCACAGAATATGTCAACACAATAGATTATAAACCTCAAATTGTGTGCTAGAGAAGAACTTTAGGTTTTATTCTTGATTAGTTCTTGAGACTTTCAAGACCTTTAAGACTCCCACTGTCCTCTTGACCTATAAGACTCCCTTGTCAAACATCCAAGAGATAGTGCAGATTCTAATCAAGAAAAACACTTTACCCAATTGGCCTAAGTTGGTCTTTGTTTTATCCAAAACATCACAACTTACCAATTTCAAATGTACAAGAGTAGAAAAATTTTACTCTTACATTTGACAAGTGTTTTAAACCTTCTTTAAGACATGTCACTCAAATGACAATCTTGGAGTATGACTCTAAGACTTGTATTGGAACGAAGTATGACTCATCTTCTTGATTTAACCATTTCAACAATTCAAGTTCCTCTTCTTAGTCATAAGAATGCACTAAGATTTCCTTAGAGAACTAATTTTGATATGGTTTCTTAATCATTAAGATGATCACAAAACTGATACTAAAGTACTCTCCCATCTTTTCAGATTTGAGAAACTTTTATCCTTCTGCCTTATTTGATTCTTCTTATCGATCTTTTGTGGTGGACTTAATCAGTGCACAAGAATGTGTACTCGATCCCTAAGTCCTTTACTTGACTCACACATCCATGTGAACAAGTAATTAGTCTTAATTTTCCAAAACTTGAAAGTTCTCATTCATCATGCTATACAACTTGCATGATTCCAAGTTCCGGTCCAATTGAAACTTGGGTGATGAGAATCTTTCCTTATTTGGTAAATCTAGACATTACCACAAATGAAAGAATCAATTTCATATTTCCACTCTTGCTCTTAATGGAATCATATAAGCAACAATTTTTCCTCAAAAGCCATTGTAAGGATATTTTAAAATAAATAAAATCAAAAAAAAATTTTCTTTTATTTTAAAACTTTGCGGAAAAACTTATCCTTACAATCCATATGAAAACTTGTTGTTATCTATTCCTAAGCAATATCTCATAACTCCTAAGAAGTTGCTCAAGAATCCGATTTTTCAAACTATGCGATAGAAATCCATCTATGCGATCAGATTCAGCATATTCTTCCTTTAAGTTTCTTCACTTTCCTTTGATTCTTAAACCATCACCATGCGACCCGGTCACATCATGTATCAAGAATCTCAGAATAGAAACTTAACAGAGTTAGATAGTGGATTTTACCTGAAGTAGAGTCAAACTTATTGACTTTAACATCCTTAGGTAAATTTGGCAGCTTCGCAACCAATGCCCTTTCTTTGGCAATACAAACATATGGACCCTTTGATAATGGTACACAGGACTATCACAGACTTAGCTTTTCTCTTTACCATTTGGTCAACCGAGTTGACTATAGCCGATCCCTTTCCATTGGGAAGAGAATGCTTTACTGGATATCCAATGTCATCATTGTCAATGTCCATAAAGTTTTAGGAAGTTGATCTTAACAAATAGATAAGATCATTAAGGGTCTTGTCATAGTCTTTTTCATAGGTGTTCCAAAAGAACTCACTATGTGACTTAGAAAGTAGTTGAACCACCAACTTTCTCAAGACTTTGACACCCAACTCTCCCGGCTTGTCAATATGTGACTACATCTCCAAGATGTGACCACACCTAGACCTTGCCTTGCCAATAGGGCCTGAGTGACCTTAAACTTTTCAAGAACTTGTGGGTTAGGGAGAATAATTTGAAGAGGTGAAGAAGTATGATATCCATGGGACATCATCTTCATTAGGAAACCTTGTTTCAAGAGATTTGGGAAGATCATAGGTGTCTAAACCAGACATCTTTTGGGAGATATTCAAGATAGTTGATTTAAAGTCCTTAATATGACACCCAATATGAAATATTAAGGCTAGGACCCAACAAACTATTTTATAACTTAGAAGAGGTATGCTGTAATCCAAGCTATAAAATATTTGAAGGTAGGTGAATGACGATTCACCAATTTCCACCAAGATAAACGAAATGTATTATTAGGTTTTAATTGGTTTTGAAACTCCTAGATCTTTGAGATTCATTGAACTTTTCAAAGGCATGTTTCAATCTCGAGTGTGCCCTTCAGGTTTTGTGACTGGGATGCCGAGGATCACAAAACAAGGTGTGAAGTAACCATGCAAATCACTTGGTACCCTTAATAAATTACCCCTCAATCGATGTGCCGGTTAACCACACACGCTCCATCGATACTATGATAAATATTAAGTCACCCTTTACCTACCTTGTTAAGTCCAAGTTAGTGTGCCGGTTAACCACACACGCTCCACTAACGACTTAGACAAAGTGTAAAGTGTAATTTCATGGATTAGCACCTTATTCACATTTTTCCTAAGTAACTAAGATTGGGTATTATTAAGAGTCTAGTTACTTAGTATTATCATTAATACTTTTAATGAAGGGAGAATTCTAGTCCTGTCAAACCCGTTCGGCTAACGACCCTCCACCAGTCAAGCAAGCGGTGGGTGAGAGTGGACACCCATTAAGTTGCCATTTTATAGGCAACAACCTTATACCCACCTTATAGACTGGCTTCGTGAATGAGGCGTACTAGCGGTAAGACTGACTTTACTCTTATACATATATATATTATTAACTTATAATATTATAAAGTATAAGGGTTGAATTTTAACTTTTAAAATTCTAAGGGCTAACTTGGAATTAAAGTATTCATAAGTGAAAACTTTACAAATTCCAAAACTTGAGTGCAAGTTTTGAAACTATTCAAAACTAATTAATTCCATAACTTATGTGTTTAAAGTAGTTTTAATCCAAAAACTCTTCAAGTTCCATAACTTGAGGACAAGTTATGGAAGACTTTAAACTAATAAAAGAATTAACTTTTCTTTATTTTATAACTTATGGAATTAATTAAGGTTACACTTTTTTTTATTTTATTTTATTTTATTAAATGAAGAGACTCTTGGTCCTCCATAACTTGAGGACAAGTTATGGAGTCATAAAACCATTTAATTAGAACTAGACTCTTCATTTTTGTAACCTTTGCCAACTTTTATGAGTTTTAAGATTCATAAATGTGACTTATAAGTTACATAAACACATTTTATGAACTTCTTTTAGATTAATTTGGATTAAAACCAACTATCACATAATTTTATTCATTAATCTAAATTCACTCATAAAATAAGGTAACACAAAAAAACTTTTGGTGATCCATAACTTATTCTTAAGTTATGGAATCCTTTAAAACATTAACACCAAATTTTTTGTAACTCCATAAAACTTTGAATCAATTTTTTTTTAAAAACCTTTTCATATCCATAACTTATGGAGGTTTCAAAAAAAAAAAATAAAACTCTTTAGATCAAACTTTTAAAACTAATAAAATAATCATATTATTTTATCTTTTATTAAATTTGACCTAATTCAACTCATAAAGCAAATTATTCAAATTTTACAAATAATTAGTTTTTTTCACAAGAACAAGTAATTATCTTAAAATTTGACAAACTTCATGTTTTTTTTCTTCAACTTGGAAAATAAAATATTTGCATCAATATAACAGAAAACAACCCGTGGCTCTGATACCACTGTTGGGTTTTGAGCATTCTAACACTTCCTAAGTGTACATGCAACCCTAAATACCTTGGATCTATGTTTTCTCTATTATACATGCAAATAGGAACTTCCAAGGTATTATCCTAATCTAGCATACAAAACAATGACTATAGCAAGATAGAATACATACCTCTTTGATGTAAAAAGTCTTCATGAAGCTTGAGTGCCTAGTGCCCCAAGTGTGACACCTCAAATGGAATCACAATCATCAAAACACTTGGAATGATTTGAGAGAATTCTACACTCTTCAAAATCGGCTAGCCCTTTCTTCACTATCTCTAGTGGCCGATTTTTCCTCAATAATAAGATGCTTATATAGTTACACAATTAGGGTAAACTCTTAATTGTCATGGCTTTCCATTTCCTTGGATCCATGGGTACAAATACACCATGGAGCATCCATGGACCATCCTATGGGTTTTAGCCCAACTTGATTATCCATGGAGCATTAGCCCACTATACAAGTATGGATGATTTACACAATCAACTCATATATTTAATTAGTCTTCTTTTGATCACTTAATTAATCCTAGATTAATTCTTGATCAATACTAATTAAATAATCTTATTATTCTTATTATTAATATACTAGAACTTATAATATATTAATAACCATAAGTGTCTTATTTCTCTCATTCAAGTGCATGATGGTATGCAACCCAAATGGACCATGCCGGGTCGGGTCAAGTCTTACCAAATATAGTTATGGACTTAGACATTAATCCAACAGTTATTGCCATACTTTACAGAACCACCATCCTTTAGGGACCAAAATTCCCTCAGCTCTTCCTTCCTTCCTGTCATGTGACGTGAGCATCCACTGTCTATATACCATTCATCATCGAACTGCTCGTCACGTATAACCTGCAAATTCAAGCAGATTTAGCAACCCAAAGTTTCTTGGGTCCTGGTGAGTCTTTCACAGAAAAGGGAATTGTAGATGAAAGATCAACTAAATATGTTCGTTTTACTAGAGTGAATTAATCTTTTCTTTTGATGGTATACACCTTGATTTTAGTTTTATCTTGTTTAAACTTTGGTGTATTAGTTGGTATGTTGTTAAATGATTTCGGTGTTTTCTTTTGAATTCTAGGGTTAGCTGACTTTTTCTTATTATGAATTTCAGAATTTAGCTTTCCCTTTCCTTTGATATCCTTTACTAAGTTTGATTTGATGGAAGGATCGAAACTAGACTTAGGACCGAAGCTGGTTTGGGGACCGAAACTAGACTTGCGGTTCGGAGAGCTGGTTTGGGGACCGGAACTAGATTTTCGGTTCAGAGAGCTGGTTTGGGGATCGAAACTAGACTTTCGGTTCGGAGAGTTGGTTTGGGGACCGAAACTAGACTTTCGGTTCGGAGAGCTGGAGTAATATGAATCTGGGCTGAACTTTGCTTTTCCTTTCAATTTTTCCTTTCCTTTATCACTTGATTCTCTCTTTGGAGGAACATAGTTGGGATTTTGAGATTGCCAATGTTGTTTTTGCTAATTCAAATTCTTCATGTATCTTTGATTTCTTAAGCGTTTCTGTTCAGCTAACTCTTTCTCCGATTAGTGGATATTGAAGCTTGCCTTTGGCTTCTCCTTTTGAGTTTGGGTTGTCTTAGTTGGAACTCTCAGTTCTTTCATTGGTTCTTCAGGGATTTCTTTGGTTCCACTTGTGCTTGGTTTGTCGAAACTTGAGGGTATGTTGATGGGTTCAGCAACGTATCTTCCTTTAACCCTCCATGAAGTTTGCTCAGATAAGCCTACGGTTTCTTCTGCGTTGTCTATAGGAGCTGACCAGAAGTAATCGTCACATCCTTCAGCGTTGTCTTTGTCAACAAGGATTTTTAACTCTGCCGTTTGTTTTGTAGTGACACCGGTAACTGCATAGACCTGATTCGACACCGTTTGAACCTTTTGATAGATCATGGCTTTTTATTTGAGTTTTTGTGGCTTTTCTTTTGACAATCGAGCGAATTCAACCGAATTTTCGGATATGAGAGGTTTCTCATTTTCGGTTTCACTCTTCATAAACTCAGAGCAATCGACTTCGTCTTCCACTGGAATTTCGCTCATCTCACTTTCTTCATCAAATTTATACGTATTATCTAAGTTTATTTTATTTTCTGAAATTAATTTGGCGTTTGATGAGTCAAAGGATTGAATGGTTTCAGACTTAATTTTTAACCTATCGTTTTCATCCAAAAGATTTTTGAGCATACATTTATGTTCCTTAGAATCGATGAAGGTTTCTATCTTGTCTAGTCCAATTTTGTAAGACATGGATGTCTCTTCTGATGACACTATTGATTCACACTCAGCAATGACCTCATCCTCCTTAAATTCAAGGAAGAGTAAGATGATTTTATGAATCTTCTTCTCAATCTCACAACTTAAATGCAATTGAGCAATATTAGTATATAAACGCTTAGTAATTAAACAAAAAACATTCCTTTGTTTTAAAAACTTTAAATTGTCTCTTTGTAAATAAATACTTTCATCCCTAGCTTTATTTAATTCCGCCTCCTTCAGCTCAATCCACATCCTTCTCTCCTCACTTTTTGAAGACACCCTACTGAGTTGGTCAGTTAGGTTAGGATTCGCTAAGTGAGTTTAGAAGAGACTACCACTTAAGTTAGTAAATTTGAATTTTAATTCTTTTAATTCATCTTCATAATCTGTTAATGGAACATTAAGTGATTCAAGGATGGATTGTACCTTTTTGATCAGTCGATCGCATTCGTTTATCTTCTCACTCACAGGCTTGGCTGCAAAACACTTGTCTTCTGTCAGGTTCGGTTCCTCATTCGCACTTTCAGTTGATGATCCATCTGTGACCATTAGACATCTTCTAGCCGAACCCACTTCTTTTTCCACATAAGCCCTTCCATGAATGCGCTTTCTTACTTCTTCATCTTCAGAGTCGGTAGACCAAACTTCAACGCCACCGAACTCATCTTCATCTGCATTCTCCTGTACGATCAAGGCATTCATAAAACTATTAGTTGCTTTCTTTTTCTTGATTTCTTCCAACTTTTCCATATAATACGCCTCGTCAAATTCATCATCTCTTTTCTCATCCATTTTTCTTAGCATGCAATCTTTGGCAAAGTGATTCTTGCCGTGATAGTAATTGCAGTCTAACCTAGAGTCTCCCACAAGTTTGCTTTCCTTCTTTTATTCATCATTTTGAGAAGAATTTTTCCCTTCATCCATCACCTTCTCAGAGCTGTAACTTCCCTGCTACTTTCAGTACTTGCTGATAGGAAATTTTCTTTGTGCAAACTTCTTTGGATTAGCAACCATCAAAGCATATTCCTCACTTGTAAGGTCACATTCAGACATATCAGACTCTTCTTCCTCTTCTGCTACGCTTTTTCCTTTTGAGACAAGGGCTAGCGACCCCACACCTGAAACTACCTTTGCTTCTTTGGTCAGTACACTTTCATGGGACTTAAGTATTCCCACAAGTTTAGCTAGTGAGTAAGATTTAAACTGTTCATGAGCTTTGATGGTTGAGACCACAACCATCCATTCTGGTCTGAGACCGTTCATGAAGGTCACCTTCTGCTCGATCAACTTTCTTTCTATACTGTGCTTGATCATTTTACTGAGGAGATGATTGAACCGATCGAAAGTTTGTATGAGTTTTTCTTCTGGTTTCTGTTTGAAAACTCCAAATTCTAATAGCAACAAGGTTTGAGTGGAGTGTTCTAGATCTTCATCGGTTGAATAGAGTTCTTTCAACCTATCCCAGATTTCTTTGGCCGTCGTGCATGAACCAACCAATCAAAAAGTGTCAGATTGCAAGGAAAATCTGATCATTCTCATTGCTTTCACATTACATAGCAACTTGTCTTTCTCATCCCATGACATCTTCTCTACATCCGCCACCAACTTGTTATATTTCTTTTAGGACTTAACTGTTGTGTTCGTTCCTGAGTGGACAAACGACCCAAGCGTGATAGCTTCCCAGATGAATAGCCATTGTCTTCAGATCCAACCACGTAATCTTCAAAGTGATGCGCTCATACTTTGTAGTCTTGAGTGTAAAGAATGGGAATTCTGGTAGTGGATCCAATGCTGTTTGAGATGTTGATGGGATTTGTTTGCGAATCTTCGCGAGACATGGTGAGCTCCTAGAATCAAACTATAAACTTAAGATTAGGGTTTTATCAGAAACAGAGTTACCGTCAATATGGAGAAGACGAATTCTATTTATACGATAAAAGCAGAAACCCTAAAGAATTTTGAGTACAGAAGGAATGTGTATTGATCACACAGTCTCCCGCTCTGATACCAATTGCTGAAACAAATTTCAATCAGGATCGTTAGATTCTATGCAGTCAAACAATAAAGAACGTAACTATGAACACGAGAATGGCTTTGAATGAGTCGTATGATTAATGCTTCAACACCTCAGAAGAGCTCGATTAAGAACTTCGACTGTAGAGGTGTTTCGGGTTACAAAATAATAAACGTAATCAACAACTCTATTCTAATGCATACATGCATGCATATTTATCGTTTAACCCTACCAGATAATCACGGATGGACAGACCCAATCCGGATACAAAATACAAGCCGATGACGCAACACAAATAAACTCAACAAGAAGATTGTGCATGAAAGATGGCATGGACTAATCGGGTCTTGCAGGAAGATAGGTGCCAATTAGAGATCTGGTCGGTCACACTAATTACTAATTTTTGTTTTATAAAGCATTTTTTGTCCCTTCTAATTTCACCAGTTTCCTTATCTAATATTTTTGATTGTTTGATGAGGGTTCTGATGTAAAAAAGAGCCCTTCTCATCAATAAGAATGTAAGGTTTGTTGTATTTCTTACTAATTATAAGAAATTTGAAATGTCTTAGAGATATTGAAGCAGACACAAGTCTTTATTGAAGAAAACACTTGAGGTATATGAAATTCTTAATCATTTTCTATTGGATGTTTATTGACTTTCATTGATTTAAAATTCATTTTTTTACTGTTAAACTGCTTTCAAGTAAACGTCTTTGGTAGATGACAACATCAACAAGATCCAATCTCATATTCACCTGTTTTCATGTAAGCAAATTAAACCTGACTCCTTTATTTTAATTATTTGAATTTGGATTATGAATGAAAATTTTAAGTGGAAGAGTTGTACTTCCAACATGGGGCATTATTTATTTCTTATATGTGTTAGAAATATTAAGTTGGGAAGAGCCTGTCTATAATCATTTTTACCTTAAACAGGTGGTGGATATTTAACTCCATAACCACAAGGAAGTTAAGGTCTATACCACTATTGAAATATGTATTTTTTGACATTAGTTACAATTTTATCATTCTAATTTTTAGTGACAGACTCAATGGGCTTTGAAAGTTCATTTTCAGGTTGGGTTACCCCTGGACCAGAAGAGAAACTGGCCAACTGCTCAGCTTTTGAAAGCACATTGAAGTAAGATGCTTCAAGTAAAAAGCACATTGTTATTTCTTGCATTTAATCCAATATAAACCTGATTACTGTTGGATTAGTGTCTAAGCCCGTAACCATATTTGGTGGGTACTTGTCCCGGTTGTACATGGTCCTTTTGGGTTGCCTTCACCAAAACAACTTGATTGGAGAAATGATAGAGAAAGAGGTTATTGTGGTTTATTAATATATTATAATAATAATATATTAAAAGAGAAATCATATTTATTTAGTTGACATTAGTCAAGAATTAATTAAGAATTAATTTTGTCATTAAAATAAGTTAACTAAACTAGGGGGTTGAATTGTAATTATGTGATAGTTGTAAAGTAGGGAAATGGATACCCTATGGATAGGGTGGACGAATTCAAGGAGATAAGGCCCTAGAATTCGTCAATGATAAGGTTTCTAGGGTTATCCTTTGGACTGCTTGGTGGGCAAGTAATTAGATAAGGATAAGGATTGAAACCCTAATCCCTACACCTATATAAGGACCCCTTGGCTTAGGAAAATCGGTCACTTGATCCTAGAATCTCCTAGAGCCGATTTTCTACCTCTCCCCCCCCCCCCCCCCCTCTCTCTCTCTCTTGCCTCTACATTTGCTATTGGTGTTTGTGAGCCATTAGAGGTACTACACTTGTGGTACTTGCTTTCAAAGACAAGAAGATTGAAGATTTGATTTGTTATTACAGTATAACAATAAGAGGTATTTAATCCCTTCTACTATCTAAATTTCGGAATACATAGGAGCATTCTAGGGTTCTTCTTGTGTTCATAATGTTGTGTATCTAATAGTGAAAACATAGATCCAAATCTAGGGTTGTATGCACACATATGATTGTTTGTATAAAACCCATCAATTACTAATCTGCCCTTGAAGTTTTATCGTTTCTTTTCATTGTTTTTAGGATCAAGAGTTCTCAGATAATGATGCATTCTTTGCATGGACATTTGTAAACAAGCGACCACTATGGCAAACACTTTCATCATTATCGTGGCTTGTTTCGACTCTTGCAATATGCTTATACTCTACTTATGTGTGGGGCAACTACCACTTATATTTTGCCTTATTTTGGGTAAGCATATCATTCCTGATAGCTAATGTGGCTTATTTTCGTCATTCTATGTGACAAGATTTAGATGCTACCTCCTATTTGATTTTTTTTATCAAATAAAAAGTTCCAAAGTATTATGAAAAAATAGAAATTCAATGGTATAAGTTAGTAAAATGTTCCAATTGCTACATAGCGCACATATTTTAGAATATCGTATTCAAATGCATGAGCTATTGCATTTGAATGTTATCTATTTCGTCCTTATTCACAGTCAATGCAATAATTAAAAACACAATGAATGATATGTTTTTGTAATCCAATACCCGCATTGCATAACAGTTGGACCATTTTTCCCCTGTTCACAGTTAACATAAGATCTGGACAGACTGTATTTTTTTTTATAACTTCATTTACCCCTGACGTTCAGACATATAATGGAAGCGGTTCACTCTTTTGGGATTCCTAAAATGGTGTCTACTTTTAGTTGTAGTTGTTAATATTTTCATGTTGTCTTTTGGGTTTACTATCCTACCTTCCATGTATCACCAAAGGAATAAAAGCCTAAAAGGTGAAGGATGTGGTGTTATATAAGTTAAGTAATTAGGTGGGTCTCGATTATTGAAATTAGTTGTGCTTATTAATTTATTATTATTGTTTCGACTTTTAGGTGTGTATAGTGATTTACAAGACTGAGGATATGTTATGTTGACGGCTCAATTGATATAAGGTGAGTTCAACTGAGATATGTTATTGAAAGTAGTTTATGTTTCTTTCTCTGAATCATTTACACTTAAAAAAATCTATAAAAAAATTCACATTTTTTTTTTATAAATTACACCATTTTATTCGAGAGATAGATGGCATTTTGTAGAGGTTCTGAATTTGCAAAAACTGTTACCTTAAAGGCTAAACCATTTATTGTGGAAAATAACCTTTTAGGTTCTGATGGAATTGGAATTTGAGATTCCATTCCATTGTGGGCGGAGGGAATTAAATTTTATTAGTTCTTTTTCGTTAGAACGCTAAAATACCTCCATTATATTGGATTTTGACTTGAGCTTATGAACCGGTGTTGAGCTTCTCATAAAAATCCTAACCTCCATGGTCAATTGCATTGTAGTTAAGGTTATATGTGATGACAAGAGTTGGAAAAGAAAAGGATATCAATTTGTGCATTTTTTTCTGAGGAGTCTGCCACCAAAGCTTTACCAGAAATGGATGTTGAGGTAAAAAACATTAAAATCATGCCCCACTAAAATCGTATTGAGTATTGCAAAGACTATGAGAAATCATCATGAAAAATTGCATGTATTTCTTTGTTTTTTTCTTCATTAATGTATTTTAATTTAAAAAATGTGCATCATGAAGTTGTTGAATGAATCTTAGAGTATTTAGAGTTTACATAGAGTTGTTGAAAATAGAAAGTGCTAATTTTGATGGTAGTAGTAAACCCTTAATGCAAAAGGCCAGTTTTGGTAATTTTTTGGATTGTTATGCAAAAAAACTTGCTATTATGAATTTCGTAGTTTTTAAAATCATTAATTATTAGAAGTTGCATAGTGTATTAGCTTTTAATATGATATAAGCAACAACCAACTTCTATATGTGACTTCCTTGGTAATTTTGAACATTATAAAACAAAGAAACTTTTGACCCATGCCAAGCATGGGCTTCTCATCTAGTTGTAATAGTATTTGACACTTCTAATGTTTTGGGCAATGTTTATTGTAATATTTATTAATTTTATTTTTCAATATAATATTATGATATGTTTTGTGTATTACGTTTTTTTCCTGCATTTTAGGTAGAGGTAGAAATAATCAATATTTTTTAGAATTTTAAATTTAAAAAAGGTTATTTTAATGACAAAAATATCTTTCACTAAAAACAAAAAAATATTTCATAAATCCGTAAGAAAAAAGTCACATATGATCAACTAATGTTCCGTTGGAATTCCATAGAAAATAGCCATATTTGTAACTAAGATTGCATCATAAATCCTTAGGAAAAAAGTTAAAAGTAGCCAAACTAGGTCATATATAGCATGTCATAAATGGTTAAATTAGGTTAACCCACATCAATTGAAATTCAAATCGGGTTACCCATAAGGGTTTTTACAACAAAAAACTCTATTGGTAAAATTTATTTAATGATGGACTTCCCATGAAAACTATCATTAGAAATAGGCTTTTTAGTGAACTAAGTATTATTTAACTTTGTATTTGGAAAAGAACACAAAAGAGTGTGCAAATCACTAAGATATGTTTTAAATTATCCATCGGTTTTTTTAAAACAACATATCTAATCTATTACTAAGTTACTCTTAATTTCACTTATACCTCGGACGAGACTTGAACCATCGATCTCAAAGAGAAACAAAAACACCAAAAACATAAAATACATATCTTTGAAACATGAAATACAAAGGACTTAGGAGATATTATTTTTCAATGTAATGTATTTGAAAAAGAAGACAAAAGTGTTAGTATTGCCATTGTGGTTTGGCACGAATCATTAAAATATGCTTTAAATCATCCACTCACCTAAGAAACATATCTTGAAACATGAAATACCAAAGGATCTAGGATACACTAATGATACACTAGTTACATTTATTTGTTATCATTTATGCAATTGGAAGATTTATATTACAATTCTTACCCAATGTTCATCATATTATAGTTTTCACCTTGTTTCTCAAACCAAAGATTTATCAAGTTTTTTCTCCATCTCCACCATGGCACCACCATCTCGGGAACAATTCGTTTCTTTGTATCTATACCAACTTGAAAACAACAGAAAGTAGCCTAGATTCATGATCCCAATACAAGTCATTAGAAAATGGAAATAGTCCAGTCTACCCTTGTTAAGATCTTCAGGCAACCAATTTCCGGTGGCAGCCCCTTTGGTTGTCCGATGAATAATTGTCACCAACAAACCATTTAAGTAACTCGATACTGCAAGTCCACTAAAGAAGAAAGCACCCGCAACACTTCTCATGTTCTCCGGAAATTGTCTATAGTAAAACTCTTGTAAACCTATTGCAGTAAAGGACTCAGCCAACCCAGCAAAACAGAGTTGTGGAATTAGCCATAATGCTGACATCGATGAAATTTCCCCTCTATGGGGTTGGTACCCTAAAGTTGGTTCCGTAAAGGCAAGATTCCTCCTTTTCTCTTCCACCAAAGCCGAAACTAGAGAAACTATGACTGTTAATGATATCCCCAATCCGGTTCTTTGGAGGAGGGATATTCCGCCTTCTTTACCTGTGATACGACGCAATTGGGGGACAATGAGACGATCGTATATCGGTACAAATATGACAATTGTGAGCATTGTGAAGATGTTATATGAAGCTGCAGGAATTTGAATGTTGGTGTTGAACAAACGTCTGTTGGATTGAAGGGCTTGGAAGACAACATATTGCATTTGTTGGATCATTACCATGAAGTATGTTATGACTCCAATCCATATGGGTCCAGCTTTTATAACACATTTGAGTTCTTCTACTTGTTGGATGTTGCATAGGTTCCATGGGTCAGATGTTGACCCATCTGGGTTGAATGTATCTTTGGGTGTCACGATTGCTGCCTTGTTAAGAAATCTAGTATGAAAAGAGCAAAGATTTTATGATTAATAACTAATATTCTGGTACATAATACTTGTGACATTATCGATTAATTATTTAATTGGAGTTATGCTTTATGTTTAACCAGCCAAATCAGTAAACTAATCTTGTGTTTTTTTCACTTAACAAATTGGTATATACTCTCTTTTGGGAAAATCTAACGTTTTGGAGTTTGGATCACAAACTTGACTTATGTTATGTTTGGCATTTCTAGCTGAAAAGTTAGTTGATTTATGAACCTAGTTAATAAATGATGTTTCTTAAACTAGCAAATAAGATAGCTAAAATATATAAAATGACATGCAAGAGATTGAGTTTATATATATATATATATATATATATATATATATATATATATATATATATATATATATATATATATATATTATTAACTTACTTTTAATTAATAAATGTACGAAATAAATAATTATTTTTTAATAAAAAATCTAATTGTATTTTTGTAAAAAATATTATATAATAAAACTAATAGAACAAAAATTAAAAGTAAAATCTATTTTATAAAGTCCATTTAATCATATATTAGCCTATAACATTGACGTATTATATTTTAAAACTATATATCAATTCAAATACAATATATATATATATATATATATATATATATATATATATATATATATATATATAAAGCTTTTCCTATTCTTTATGTAACATATAGAGTAACAATAATTATATTTTTATTATATAATATAAATCTATTATCCTTATTAAAAAATATGCCTATACAAATCATTAAAAACAATACAAACCAAGATTTAATAAGTTAAAAATAATAAGTCTAAATATTATATTTCATTTTAGATATTAATAATCATAAATATAATTGTATTTGTCGTTTGTTAATAAATGTTATTTCCTCCGTCCCAAAATTATTGTCCACATTTGACTTTTTAAGTTTCTTTTGTTCAAGTTTGACATCTAATAATTTACTTTTTGTTATATAATTTTTTATGCAAGATATATGAATGGATTTTTTTAAAATATATTTTCATTGTTATATGTTTCATCAAAATTTATATAACACAAATAACATTATTTATGGTCAAAGTTGAAATGGAAATACTTTAAAAGTCAAACATGGATAATAATTTTGAGAAGGAAACAATATTAAATATATGGGTTTAACTATTTTTTAAATAAAGATATTTAAAAAAAAGTTGATATACAAGGTTGAAACGTTAAATTAAAAAAAAAAAGGCTAGATAATAGAACTTGGTTTAATCCTGTGTGGATTGGCAGCCAAAAAAAAGGTGTGTGGCTCATTGTCGAAAAAGTAAGAGTAAATTACACGAACGGTTCCTATGATCTGGGGTAAATTGTATGTTTGGTCTCTAAATTATTATTTTTTTAAATTGGAAGGTCCGTACTGTTTGTTTTTGTTACGCGCTTGAGGGTCTATTTATTTAAATAAATTAAAAAAATCAACGGCAATTTTGTCTTTTTACGTAAGACATGAACCAAATGCGTAACAAAAAAAAAAAAAAAAAACAGTAACAACCTTCCGAGTTAAAAAAAACAAGTTAGAGTAAACGTACATATTACCCTAAGGACCATTTGTATAATTTACTCAAAAGGTAAGTGACTCTTTTTTCTTTAATAAAATGGTTTATTGGAGTTTGAGGATTAGTGTTTTTTGTGCCAAAATATATGGAAAATTAAAAACACTAGCTAGGCTGGTGTGGGTAAAAATAGATTGGTGTGTATAAAAAAATATCCTTATAGAATAATTATAAAAAAAAATTTGAATTGCATGCACATCTAGGACATGTAATTTGTCAGTTGAAATATAATATTGAATTTTATAAAAGTTCCATGAAAACTATCTTTATAAACAAAAATCATTTGTTTCTTAATTGAATTATATTAAAAAAAACCATGTGTGAGATCCATGTATTCCATGGGTTCATTTAAAAGAAAATTTAAATATAAAATTCAAAATATTTGAGAAGTTTGAATTTATAAGAAAAGTAAGAAAAATATTGAATTATAAAAATTAAATTGTTTTTTTCTCTTTTCAATTTAAACAAATAATTTATATAAATAAATAAATAAATAAAATTAATGAAACTTTAATTTAATAATTCTGAAATTAGAAGGAAAATCCATTATTGAAGTTGATATTCATTTATTATTAGAATTTAAATAATATGTGAAATTTAATAAAATAGAAAAACAATAAAATGACATGTGGAATAAAAATTAATTTAAAATAAAAATAAAATTATATGTGGTAAAATGAATAAGAATATGATATGTGACAAAAGAAATATTTATTAGGATATATATATATATATATATATATATATATATATATATATATATATATATATATATATATATATATATATATATATATATATATATATATATATATATATATATATATGAATTTATTTCATTTAATTAAACTAAAATGGCTTATGACCATGCGGTAAATAGCAACTCTTTCAAATGATAGGTTATAGGTTCAATTCTCCTAAGAGACATTGGTATTTAGGATTATATTAGAATAGTTTGCCGTTTAAAAAAAAAAACCTTATCACCCATTGATCTATTGGTTTAAATTACGTATTCATTGAAAGTATTTCATTAAACATGAATTTATTTCATTTAATTAAACTAAAATGGCTTATGACCATGCCGGAAATAGTAACTCTCTTAAATGATAGGTTATAGGTTCAATTCTCTCTAAGAGATACTGGTGTTTAGGATTATATTAGAATAGTTTGCCGTTTAAAAAAAAAAAAAAAAAAAACATATCACCCATTGATCTATTGGGTTAAATTATGGATTGGATTAAGTTTTGCCTAGTTAATGATTTAATGCTCTCTTCGTGATCATTGTAAGTTACTGATTATTGATGTGCGCCCTTCAATGATTTGGATGCTTTTTAAAGTGATATTTTAGATGAAGCCATATAAGAAATATTTAATAATAATAATAATAATAATAACAATAATAATAATAATAGTTTATATAAAGTGAAAATAACATTTACAGGAAAGGTAAAAGAACGAAAAAGATATTATTCAATAATTGTTTTTAAGCGAAAATCGCCAAAATAAACTAAACGACAAATCATGGAATTTAAGTTGTACCTTTTTATGTTATTTTTACCTATCGGGCAATAGGAATATAATCTAACACACACCTATCTAATCTCATCCTTAATTTAGATTACGTTATTAGTCGGCTAGAATTATCAGAAGAACATGCAAAAAGAAGGGTGGAATCATATATAACGTTGTACCTATATTTGTTGGAATAAGGCAGAGCTAAATTAATCGACTTCGGTGGTGTATAACTGTAAAGAGACAACTGCGGTTGTTCCGGTAGTTTCAACCGTCGCTTTTTCACGGCTACCACCAGAACCCTCGCCATGCTTGTGAAGGGACTACCATCAGGCTTTACTTTCACATACATTTTATTAGCACTGAAGAACAAAACACACGAGATGAACATGAAGATCACCGGAATCGCTAGACCAATGGGCCAACTCAGGTCTGATTGAATGTAAACCACCACAGTAAGCGACACCATCTGTGCAAATACCACAGCGAATAAATACCAATTGAAGAAGCTCGTTATCCCTCTCTTTCCGGCTTCTGTATTCGGATTAAACTGATCAGCTCCAAAAGCCAGATTACATGGTCGGATCCCACCGGATCCGATCACCATAAATAGAAATCCAGTGAGTAGAAATAGCCATTGAAATGGGGTGGGACCCACACAGTGACTACCCCGTTTTGATCCACATTCAGGAGGATGAAGTTGTTTGAACACCGCAGTTAGATCAACTAAAAACAAACCCTGAATTAAATCATAATTCGAGCATCAAAACATGTTTAAATAAAACTTTAGAGAAGTGGGGAGGATTAAAATGAAGTAAAAGGAATACACACAGCGAAGGATGCAATGCAAGCAAAACCCAACGTAAGGTGGCGACCGAAGTAGGAATCACAAAGGAAAGCGCCCAACAAGGTGGCGAAATTGATGCTGCCATCGAATACGTTGAGGAGAGTGGTGGCGGTGATACTAGGCATATTAAACACAGTTGTCAGGTATACCAATAAATTTGACATCATCCCAAATGTTCCAAGCTTCTCAAATGCCTCATTTCCTACAAAATGATCAATTGAACTTTACTGGAATGAACTACAAACATGTTTTGATATTCATTTATACGAAAATAGTAAAGAAAATCAGTTAATTACACATACCAATGATGAAAGGCATAACTT
Source organism: Lactuca sativa (assembly GCF_002870075.4). Lineage (NCBI taxonomy): Eukaryota > Viridiplantae > Streptophyta > Magnoliopsida > Asterales > Asteraceae > Lactuca > Lactuca sativa. The sequence goes on from NC_056626.2 coordinate 194,335,051, forward strand.
TGATTCCCTTGTAACTGATTTGAGGCTCATCGTCTTCGCGTACTCTTTGCTCATCTTCCTCCTTCGCCGCCATTGTTGGTATGGAAGATGAAGGTGAAGATAAAGCTATATATCCTGTGAACCACTAAGGGAAGTTTGAGGTTTAATGATGGTTGATTGGTTGCTTGTGTAACTAGCTTATATATAGATATAGATTTAAAAAAGTACACATATCATTTATATATATTGGTTTTTCTATTTTTATTATTTTGATTATAAATTTGAAGATTGAGATTATATTTATAAACAAATATAACTAAAATTGGTTTTTATAAATCTTACATCGTATTTGCACAATAAGAATCTTGATTTTTTTTATTAAACACGATAATATTAACATTAGATTAAAAAAGTTTTAAATAGACGTAACGGATAAATGAACATCATGTTATACCGGAACATCCTTTTTGAATAAAAAAAATAATTATTTTAATAACAATATTCATAAATCTTGAGGTCATAACATTAAACTCTATAAACAAAAGCAAAATTATAAAGTTTCATCTTATTCCCTTTTGACATGAGCTTCCACAATAATGAACTCAATAGAAAATTAAATAAGACGACAAGTCTAGCATTCATTAAATATATAAAACTCTATTATTATGAGATGTTATATTGGTTTTCAATGAAATTGAAATTCAAGGACCATTGAACTTTCCCATAAAAAAAAAAAAAGATAGTTTTATAATTCTTAAATATATACCATAAATTAGTTTCTATAATATTTAATAAACGTTATAGAGTTGAATGCATTATAAAAGAAATTATAGAGTTTTATGAAATGTAAAAAAATAATGTAACAATTCATTGAATAGAGTTCAATATATTTTGGATGTCTTTAGTTGGGTATAAATTCATATATAACTTACCATATGTTACAGATCTTTAACTAAATTCTTTGAAGTAAATTATTTCTTAAATTTATCTAATAAAATTCAAAAATCCATACTCAGATATTTTGGATGCTCATCATTGATGCCAAAAGCAACTATCAGAAAAATTGATGTCGTAAATATTATATTAGAATTGTTAATGAAAATGGTGATGTAGGAATGGAATTTATTATGAAAAATTATTGTTGATATTTTATAACAGAATGCATAATAAATGTTTTGTGATATTTACTTTCGAATTTAGTTTTGAGGTTAATATTGATATTTATATAAAAAATATCACATGAATATGTTAAGTTACATGCATTGAAGGTTAAATAATCTTAGAGTGGTTGACTGGGCCTTATTATGTAGCTCTCATTTGAGTCTAGGTGTTGTAGGGTTGGGTCTTTTAGTTGAAATTAAGATTTTCTAATCTTTCTTGCATGTAATTGTATTCGTTAAGTTGTTAACTGACATTACTAGAGGTCCTTCAACAACTGATGGCAAGGTGAGGTGGTAATCATAAGAGAGTCTGGGAAGCGCTTTAGTGCGAGTGGTGTGCTGTTTAGCAGATTTTGGAAGTATCATTATGGGGAAGTGACTTACAAGATTCAAGATGATTCTGAGGAATGTATGGAAGATGGTATTGGGCCCGTATTACTAGAATCACATGATTCATATTCAAAAGGAAAGTCCCAGAAATTCTAAGGAGCTGGTTGAGCGTAGGAACATGGTTGCACCATGAATCCATTGCAACATTTTAGGTATTATCAGCTTTTCGGTTATGGCTGTTTGGGAAGAAGACATGTCGGGTGATTGTTTGGGCCTTAGTGGCCATGTCAGTTGGGGTTGAATGGTGTAGAACTGGATGTGTAGTTAATTTCAAGGTCTTGGGGGCCTTACATGAGGAAGTGACAATCGAAGTCGTGGGACTCAAGAAAGGAATGATTGGGATGAGCGCCTTGAGGATTGTAGCCTTGAGGTTGAGTGATCTGACGATGGCTTATGATGTTATTTTCTATGAAGACGATTATTTTCTTCCAGTTTTCTATTATGGAAAAGAGAGAGCGAGCATATGATTTCAAAGACTAGAGAATGACCCAGTCGGGGAAACCGGATGGTTGTGGTATCCGTGACAAAGGTGGAAATGCAAGAAAGGATTAGTGTGGTTTGATCACCTTGAGAAAATTGCATGTGTGGAAAGAGAATCATTTTCGTGGAGACTTTAAAAGATGAGGACCAAGGGTATGCTTTCCTTGAGTTCCATTAGAGCGTGTCCTGGCAAGTTGTTCCAAGTGATCGAGAGAAGTAAATCGGGAACGAAAAATTTCATTGTCTATGTTATATCTCGACTATGAGGATGATGCCTCACGTTTTTATAATTGTGTCTCGCGATGGACTGAAGGTTAGAGATTCATAGGCGAAGTGTGTTGTAGTCCAATTGTTCTTAGATGGAGAATCGGTGCTATGAATGGGCTATCAAAGTTATTGCTTGTGCATTTGCATGGGATTCTTGATGATAGAGGTGATTATGTCTGGGAAGTTTTCGAGGTCTCTATCTAAGATTCAAAATGTCTTTGAGTTGTTGGGTCTTCATCTGGGAGATTATCTTGCGTTGTGTTATGCATTCCTAGAGTCAGAGACGGTATGTAGCTGGCTGAGTTGGTTTGAAGTGTGGTTTGTCTGCAACGTCAGTTGGTGATAGTTGGAACCTAAGTGGGGGAGAAATAGGCATGATACTTGAAAGATCATTGATCTATTGAGTTCACGTTTCATAAGTATGGGTTATAGGGATTTGTGGTTCAGATATGCGAGGCTTTGGTTTAAGATGTGGTCAAGACGAGGTGCAAAGAAAGCTAACATTTGTTGTATGTGCTCAGGTTTTCATGCGTTGTCATTGTGGCAGGAAGCTATTGGTCAGGGAGCTTGTTGTAGCTAGTGGTCCCTTTTGGCGATGCCGGTGAACTGGTCTAGAGGTGGTTAAGTTGCTCGGGTCGAGTGTCAGTTGTTAAAGAATTCGTCAGTTCAGGGTATAGATTGTTGCTATCGTTGGTTTGTCAATCAACTTTAGAATTTGGTTGTGTAGTTTCGCATGGGTTAGTTTAGTAGAATACTGGATTGTTGGGTAATTAAAAGTGCATCCTCGATCATTGAATGTTCCCGTTTATCATCAATGGGTGTGGATGCTTCAAAGGTTTTGAGTTGTATAATTGGAGTTCAATGATCGTGACAACCTATCGTCATGTTTTGTTTATGGTATATCATTGCTTCTGGGTACGTTTCCTTGAATTGTTGGATTCTGAAATTATGATCTATAGCAGAATCAGGTTTATTTCGGTAGTAGGTAGAACATTGAAGTGGTTATCTGTCTATTCCAATTGTGGGTCCTTTGGGTTCCTTGTCGTCAGCTAGGATTGTAGAAGGATGTGCAATTGTATCAAGGGAATGTACTTTGGATACGACAATCTTTGTCGATAGTAGTAACATGCTTCATGTTGGATTAGATGTCTAAGCCGATAACTATTATTGGTATGTATTCGACTCGAGAGTAGCATGGCCCATTTGGGTTGCATGACATCAGAACAATTGGATAGACAAAATGAGAAAAAGGATACTTACGATTTATATTAATATATTATAAGTTCTAATATATAAATATGAAATCATATTATTTAAATAGTATTGATCAATAGTTAATTTAGAATTAATTTAATGATCAAAAGGAACTAATTAAATATGAACTCTTATATATATAGGATGGGCCAAGCTCATTTCGGTTGGGCTAAGCTTTCATGGATAGTCCATGGAGTTTTTAACCCATGGATCCCATGGAAATGAAAGGTCATGGGTATTAGGGTTTACATGAATGTAAGCCTAATCCTCCACACTATATAAAGAGGTCTCTAGTTCATGAAATTGGCACTAGTGCATACACAAAAAGAGGGCAAAGCCGATTTCATAAGAGTGCACCTAAGTATTCTTCTTCTCAAGTTATTCCAACGGTTTTTGGTGTTGTGTGAACCATTTGAGGTGCAACACTTGGGGCACTAAGCTCTTAAAGATTCAAGACTTCAAGCTCCATCAAAAGTTATGTCATTCTACTAGATTCTTGTATTGTATATACTTCATATTATGCTAGTTAGGATGAAACCTTGGAATATTGAATATTTGCATGTATAATAGAGAAAACATAGATCCAAGGTTTATAGGGTTAAATGTACACCATAAGAGTGTTAGAATGCTAAAATCCCATTAGTGGTATCAGAGCCTAGGCTTTTTTTCTTTATACATGATGCAAATTGCTGAAAAATGTTGAATTTCTATAGTCTGCCCAGTTGACTTGCCAAGTCCCTCGTGGAACTCGACAAATCCATGCATATATTCAACCAATTCGCCAAGTCAGTTCATGCACTCGACAAGTTGGCAGGCCTGAGTGCAGATTTTCGAGTTTTGGTGTTGGAATTGGTCTAGAATCATTACCTTAAATTGTTTTGGAGTTATAAAACCTGTTTTTGATGTGGTAATGATTATAGTAAACCAATTTCAAGGTTATTATCAAAATTTCAAGTTTTATATGTGTTTATGTGATTCTTGAAATTGTTGATATGTTTGTTCATACTCTTATGAGTTTTTGTAGATCATAGGAATTATTTGCAAATTGTTTGTTAGTTAATTCTTGATCTAAATGTTTTTAATGGAGTCCATAATTTGTCCTCAAATTATGGATTACCAAAAGTCATTTCTTTTAAAAATCCATTAAAGAGTCATAGATTACATAATTGAAGAGTCTTTCTAATAAATAGTTTTATGGACTCCATAACTTGTCCTCAAGTTATTGGATGTTCAAGAGTCTCTTCATTAAAGTTTTTAAAACATTTATTAAACTCATAAGTTATGAAAATCCAAAAGTTTTTTGAATTGTTCAAAAGTTGACCTCAAGTTTTGGAATTTGTAAAGTCTCATACACACTTTAATTCCAAACCCTAGAGTTTTAAAAGTTAAAATTCAACCCTTATACTTTATAGTATTATAAGTTAATAATATATATGTATAAGAGCAAGTCAGTCTTACCGTTAGTAGGTCTCATTCACGAAGCCGGTCTATAAGGGGGTATAAGGTTGTTGCCTATAAAATGGCAGTTTAATGGGTGTCCACTCTCACCCACCACTTCCTTGACTGGTGGAGGGTCGTTAGCCGAACGGGTAGGACAAGGACTATAGTTCTCATTATAAGTATAATGATAAATATAACGTAACAAAACCTTTTATAAATTCTTAATCTTAGTTACTTTAGGAAAATGTGAATTTGGTACTAACCCATGAAATTACACTTTGTACCTTACCAAGTCGTTGGTGGAGTGTGTGTTGGTAACCGGCACACTAACATGGACTAGCAAGGTTAGAAAAGGGTGGCTTAAGGTTTATCATAGATCGGTGGAGCGCATGTGGTGAACCGGCACATTGATTAGGTGATAAAAATTAAGAGTACCAAGTATATTTGCATGGTTATTCACACCTTGTTTTGTGATCCTCGGCATCGCAGTCACAAAACTTGAAGGGAACAATCAAGATTGAAACATGCGATTGAAAATTTCAATGAATCTCAAAAGATCTATGAGTTTCAAATCCAATTAAAACCTAATAATTTATTTCGTTTTTCATGGTGGAAATTGGTGAATCGTCATTCGCCTACCTTCAAATATTTTGTAGCTTGGATTACGGCATCCCTCTTCCAAGTTATAGAATATTGTGTTGGGTCCTAGCCTTAATATTTCATATTGGGTGTTCTATTAAGGACTTAAATCAACTAACTTTAATTTCTCCCATTGTAGATGTCTAGTTCAGCCAATTATGATCTTCCCAATTCTCTTGGAATAAGCTTTCCTAATGAAGATGATGTCCCGTGATTAGATCATGGAAATCATACTTCTCTTCCCCCACCTCTTCCAATTATTCTCCCTAACCCACAAGCTCAAAGACTTGAAAAGTTCAAGATCACTCAAACCCTACTTGCAATGAAACATAAAGATGGAAGACCTGTGCACACTCATGTCTTAGAGATGAAGTCACACATTGACAGGTTGAGAATGTTGGGTGTTGTTGTCCCAAGGAAGTTGGCTATTGACTGGGTTCTTCAGTCACTTCTTGAGTCGTTTAGTGAGTTTATTAAGGACTACTATGTGACAGATCACGACATGCCCCTCATTGATCTTTCTTATTGGCTTGTTACTGTTGAATAAGAAATGCTTTGGCGCACTGGAAAAGTAAATTTGGGTGGAAGGTATATTTGTCAAACTTCCATGGACATTGACAATAGTAACATTGTAAATCTAGAAAAGCTTTCTCTTCCCAATGGAAAGGGATCGACCTTGATCCACCCGGTTGACCAAAAGGTATAGGGAAAGGCTAAGTCTATGATAGTCCTGTGTATCATTCCCAAAGAGTCTATATGTTTTTATTGTCAAGAGAAGGGACATTGGTTGCGAAGCTGTCCTAACTACCTGAAAGATCTGAGAGAAGGAAGAATCAAAAAGTTTGACTCTACTTCAGGTAAGTCCACTATTCAACTCTGTTAAGTTCCTAATTGTTGATTCTTCATACATGATGTGACTAGGTTGCATTTTGATGTTTTGCAGGATCAAGCAAAGGGAAGGAAGCTTAAAAGAAGAGTATGTTGAATCTGATCGCGAAGATAGATTTCAATCGCATGGTTCGAAGATCAGATTCCTGAGCTACTACTTAGGAGTTATGATAGATTGCTAGGAAATATGTAATAGCATAGTTTTCATTTACAATTGCTTTGTAAGGAAAAAGTTTTTTCCGCATTTTAATAAATAAATAAAATTTTGTTTTGTTTTATTTTATTTCTCCTTGCAATGGCATTTATGGAAAATTGATGTTTTTATGTTTCTAGCAATGATGGAAATATGAATTTGATTCTTTCATTTGTGGTAGTGTCTAAATTTACCAAATAAGGAAAGATTCTCATCACCCAAGTTTCAATTGGACCGAAACTTGGAATCATGCAAGTTTTATTGTATGATGAATGAGAATTTTCATATTTGAAAAATTAAGGCTAATTCCTTGTTCACATGTATATATGAGTCAAGTGAAGGACTAAGGGATCGAATACACATTCTTGTGCACTGGTCAAGTCCACCATAAAGATCAATAATACTATTCGTCATGATTCTAAAATAGTTACACTTACAAGTTTAAGTATAATTCTAAAACATTGGAAAAGTTTCAATGTATGGCAGAACGAATGAGAATAATCAAATTAGGCAGAAAGATAAAAGTTACTCGAATCTGAAAAGATGAGAGAGTATTTTAGTATCATGTTTTATGATCATCTTAATGATTATCAAACCATATCACAATTCATCCTCTAAGGACATCTTAGTGCATTCTTATGGCTAAGAAGAGGAGTCATGAATTGTTGAAGTGGTTAAATCAAGAAGATGAGCCATAGTTCGTTCCAAAACAATTCTTAGAGTCATACTCCAAGATTGAAAGTATAATGACACATCTTAAAGAAGGTTTATAACACTTGTCAAATGTAAGAGTAAAATGTTTTCTACTCTTGTACATTTGAAATTGGTAAGCTGTGATGTTTTGGATAAAACAAAGACCAACTAAGACTAATTGTGTGAAGTGTTTGTGTTGATAAGAATCCACACTATTTCTTGAATATTTGTTTGTCAAGGAATGGTTCTTGACAAAAGAGTCTTATATGTCAAGAGGACAGTGGGAGTCTAAAAGATCCTGAAAGAGTTTCAAGAACTAACCAAGAATAAAACCTGTAGTTTATCACTAGCACACGACTTGAGGTTTGTAACCTATCGTGTTGACATATTCTTATTTCTGTGCCTATTCCAGTTAAAGTTGACTATACATCTGAGTTCTACAAGTTCTCAATTGTTTGCATTACAACCTGGAAGCAATGGTAGGTCTTGTGCTACCAAGTGGCAATAAGTTAAGATTGCACAAGTTCAGTCCATATGAGTTTGGGTTTGTCACTAACCTTATCTTGTGATTATGGTTTTGACAAATTCACATGGATAGTAACACGTACACCATAGAAATCAAAGTGCCATAAGGTTTCTCTTCGATTCATGAAGATGATGGTGAGGAAACGCTTTCACTGAGCAGATTTTAAGTAGATAGCAATTATGATATTTGCATTCTCAAAGTCGTTAGTGGAGCGTGTGTGGTTAACCGACACACTAACATGGACCTGTAAGAAATGGAAAAAGGTCTAAACAATTGAGACTATGATTACGGCATCCCTTTTCATAGTTCTAAAAATTGTTTAGACACACATGTAAGTTATCTAAAGAAAGGTGTATGATTTTGATAAAGTTTTATCAAAGTATCTCGTATCAAAAATCTAAACTTTGGTAAGAAAGTCAATAAAGTATCGATTTATTGAAGTCCAACTGATTTCTGAGTACATGTCAAAGCTAGTGGAAGCATAATTGTTATGCTAGTAATTATTATGCTAGTGGGAGCATAATTAATTATGATGAGTGTTGCAAGTTGGCAATGTTAATTATAGAAAAAAAACATTCAATTAGGAAAAAGTTGTTTTGCTATAATTAAGGGAGAGGAAATTATATATCATTTAAATTCTAAAAGCTTAGATTGAGATTTTAATCATCTTTAGTCAAGGATATATATGTGAATTTTATGTTGGAATGGTTCAACATAAGGAAATTATATATATATATATATATATATATATATATATATATATATATATATATATATATATATATATATATATATATATATATATATATATATTGTGTTCTCAAATTTGATTATGATTACGACATCCTTCTTCATAGTCGAATTATGAAAACATGGAAAATAAAAAATATTGTAGCATAAGACTGATCTAGGATCATGTCTTTATGTGAGACATGATGAATTGTGTCCCATATGCTTCGGATATATGATCGATTACATGTGCTATAATATTTATCCTTTATAAATTTTCCAAATGCCTAGGTCATTAAGAGGGGAAAAGGTCTGCAATTGGAAATGACTAAAATTGATTAAGAAATTGTCGAGGACAATCTAAGGTTTACCAAAGATTGGTTGCTCAGAGACAGTTGGAAGTATGGTGTAAAATTTTGGAAAGGACCATAATTGAAACATTTTGAAAAAGAGGCAACTCTTGTTCAGAAGTGATATTCAAAATGGGAATATGGAAATGTCTCCATAGGTGGAAGTTATTAAATTTTTGTAAGATTAGAAAAACTTAATGCAAGAAGGATGTTAAAAGGAATTGTTGGGTTTTGAGCATTCTAACACTCCTAAGTGTACATGCAACCCTAAATACCTTAGATCTATGTTTCTCTATTATACATGCAAATATCAATTTCCAAGGTATTTATCCTAACTAGCATATTATGATGTATAAATAATATAGAATCTAGTAGAATGACATACCTCTTTATTAGTGCTTGATTCCATGTAGCTTGAGAGCCTAGTGCCTCAGGTGTGACACCTCAAATGGTTCACACAACATCAAATGCATTTGGAATAACTTAGAGAGGAATTAGAACACTTCATGAATCGGTTTGCCCTCCCTTGTTTCATTAGTGGTCGATTTCTTCAATCATAAGATCTTTATACAGTTAGTCACAATTAGGGTAAACCCTAATTGTCATGGCTTTCCATTTCCTTGGATCCATGGGCTCACATACACCATGGAGCATCCATGGAGCATCATATGGGTTTTAGCCCAACCTTATAATCCATGGAGCATTAGCCTACTATATAAGTATGGATTATTTACACAATCAACCCATATATTTAACTAGTCTTCTTTTGATCACTTAATTAATTCTAGATTAATTCTTGATCAATACTAATTAAATAATCTTATTAATATATTATAACTTGTAATATATTAATAAACCATAAGTGTTATTTCTCTCATTTTAGTCTATCCAAATGCATGATGCCATGCAACCTAAATGGACCATGTCGGGTCGAGTCAAGTCTTACCAATTATAGTTATGGACTTAGACATTAATCCAATAGTCTCCCACTTGGATAATTCTAAAATTATTATTGCAAGTACGACTTCAAAACCTGACAAGCAATCGTAGCTCTCAAAAGTCGCTGTCGAACTCTGAACAAACCAATGATGCGTCCATTAGATAAGTGATCATATATTCCTCCATTATAGATATCATATGGACTGAGAAATGGATTATAATCATTCTCTCTGTCCATTTGTTGTTTCCCGACTTCCGATTTATGACGACTGACTAATTGAACAAATCAAATCAGTCCAGGCCCGGCCGAGCACTTACGTTTTGTTATCTCTAAATCATCGAGGGGCCCACAAATATTGCTTTTATCCCTTTGAGGGTAAAAGGAATGGATAAACTTTGACTCATATGCTTGTACTGACTACTTGTTGAAACATACACAAAGGCACGTTTTATAACATCGAGTTACCGCTACGTTTTCATGCAATCAATGTATAACCAAATCATAGTTAACAACTCATATCTCTAGGTTTGAAGAATATAAGATATTATCGTCTCATGATTCACTCGTGATAAAATCCATGAAGTGAATCCAAATGAGCGTGGGTTGAATCCAATACTCAGAACTTATAAGCACTCATGAATGTTGTAGCAACCATTGCTATGTCTAATGCACATTAGATAAATCATACAAACCAAATTCATGACAGTCTTGAGTCATATCTACTTCTAACATATGACCGACAGTGGATGGTTTGAATAACTCAATCATTCGGGAAGAATGATCTAATTATTCTGGAAGTCAAAACATGCAAAGTGAAACACAAAAATAATACTAATCTAGTATGGCCTCAACACTTTGAGTGTAAATAAAAACCCTTTTATCTAAGCACCATATTGATTACTCATTATTCATGTTTTGATTAATCAACTTAATACTTGAATTGAAACAATAGTCATGCCATGCTCCAAGCATGCACACTATGTTCGTCCAAAAATATAGCTATGCCATACTCCAAGTATGCACACTATGTTTACATGTGGTCCTCTCTTTGTGAAACCGATCGATTTCAATGATGCTCATTTCACAATCCCAAATCCTTTACAATAAATGTAAGAACACCAAATTCTTGTCATTTACCGCAATCTTGTTAGATTTTAAACTTATATGCAATGATCCTCTTGTAATGAATATGCACACAAGTCACAAAGACTTGGCAACAAACATTACAAAGTATTCCAATGGAAATCAATTTCATGGAAATGAAGTCTCAAATTCAAAGTACATTCCTTTGAACATCCTCCTTTGCATTAAGTTCTTTTAATCTTCCACCTATGGAAACAATTCCATATACCCATTTTGACCATCACCTTTTGAACAAGAGTTGCCTCTTTTCAAAATATGTCAATACGGTCCTTTACAAAGTTTAACACTATACTTCCAATTGTCCACATGCAACCAATCTTTGGTAAACCTCAGATTGTCCTCGACAACCTATACCCAAAGCATATGGGACACGATTCATGCTATAAAAATTTTATTTTCCATATTCTTACAATTCGAACTATGAAGAGGTATGACGTAATCATAATCGAATTTTGAGAATGCAACATATATAGAATTTCCTTATGTTCAACCATTCCAACATAACATTCTTTATATATCCTTGACTGAAGTAGATTAAAATCTCAATCTAAGCTTGTAGAATTGGAATGAAGTATAAAATCCTCTCCCTTAATTATAGCAAAACAACTTTTTCAAGGCGAATTGAAACTTTTGTTTTCTATAATAAATATTGCTAACTTGCAACATTTAACATAATAATCATGCTCCCACTAGCATAATGATTATTATCTTACTAGCATAACACTTATGCTCCCACTAGCTTTGACATGTATCCAGAGATCAACTAGACTTTTAGAAATCAATACTTTATTGACTTTCTTACCAAAGTTCAGATTTCTGATATGCAATTGCTTTGATAAGACTTTATCAAAATCATAGACTTTTCCTTAGATAGCTCACTTGTGTGTCTAAACAATTATGAAGAGGGATGCCGTAATCATAATGTTTAGACCTTTTGTCATTCTCACAATTGCTATCTACTTAAAATCTACTTAGTGAAAGAGTTTCCTCACCATCATTTTCATGAATCGAAGAGAAACCTTATGACACTTAGATTTTATGGTGTAAGTGTTCCTATCCATGTGAATTTGTCATAACCATAATCACAAGACAAGGTTAGTGGCAAATCCAAACACATATGGACTGGACTTGTTCAATCTTAATTTCTTGCCACTCGGCAGCACAAGGGCCTACCATTGCTTCCAGGTTGTTATGCAAACAATTAAGAACTCATAGAACTCATAAGCATAGTCAACTTTTAACTGAAATAGACACAGAAATAAGAATATGTCAACACGATAGGTTACAGACCTCAAGCCGTAGGCTAGTGATTAACAAAACTCTTGATTAGTTCTTGAAACTATCTCAATACTCCCACTGTCCTCTTGACATATAAGATTCTCTTTGTCAAGAACCATTCCTTGACAAAACAAATAATCAAGAGTTAGTGCGGATTCTTATCAAGCTAAACACTTCTCATAATTGGTCTTAGTTGGTCTTTATCTTATCCAAAACATCACAACTTACCAATCTCAAATGTATAAGAATAGGAAACATCTTACTCTACATTTGACAAGTGTTAAAAACTTTCTAAAGACCATGTCATTCAAGTTAAAATCTTGGAGTATAACTCCAGGATTTGTTTTTGGAACGAAGTATGATTTATCTTTTGATTTAACCATTTCAAAAATTCACGATTCATCTCCTTAGCCAAACAAATTCACTAAGGTGTCCTTAGAGGATCAATTATGATATGGTTCCATAATCACTAAGATAATCATCAAACAAGATACACAAGTACTCTCCCATCTCTTCAGATTCGAGAAACTTTTATCTTTCTGCCTTATTTGATTCTTCTTATTCATTCTGCCATACATTGAAACTTTTCCAATGTTTCAGAATTACACTTAAACTTGTAAGCATAACCATATTTACTAAACTTTAGTAAATCATGACGAATAGTCTTATTGATCCTGTGTGGTGGACTTTGACTAGTGCACAAGAATGTGTAGTTGATCCCTTAGTCCTTCACTTGAGTCACATATACATGTGAACAAGGACTTAGTCTTAATTTCCTAAAGATGAAAAGTTCTCATTCATCACACAATACAACTTGCATAATTCCAAGTTTCTATCCAACTGAAATTTGGGTGATAAGAATCTTTCCTTATTTGGTAAATTATGACATTACCACAAATGAAAGAATCAAATCCATTTACCAATATTGCTTATCAATGAAAACATATAAACAACAATTTTTTTCACAAATGCCATTGTAAGGATAGTTAAAAATAAATAAATAAAACAAAAATTTTCTTTTATTTTAAAACTTGCGGAAAAAACTTATCCTTACAATGCAAATACATATGAAAACTTGTTGTTGTCTATTCCTAAGCAAAATCTCATAACTCTTAAGCAGTTGCTCAACATTCTGATCACCGAACCATTTTTGCGATCAGAATCGGCATACTCTTTCTTTAAGCTTCCTTTGATTTTCTAAAACATTAACATGTAATTAGATTACATTATGTATTAAGAATCTCCAAACATGATTTTAATTGAGTTAGATAATGGCTTTACCTAATGTAGAGTCAAGCTTTTGACTTTACCAGATCTTTCAGGCAAATCTGGCAGCTTCGCAACCAATTCCCTTTCTTTTGGCAAAAGAAACATAAGGACTCTTTGGAAATGGTACATGAGACTATCTCAGGCTTATCCTTTCTTTTTACCATTAGGTCAAATGAATTGACCATGGCCGATCCCTTTCCATTGGGAAGAGAAAGCTTTTCTGAACTTCTAATGTTACCATTGTCAATGTCCATGGAAGTTTGGGAAGTTGATCTTCCAATCAAATTTTGCTTTACCAATGCTCCAAATCATTGATGATTCAGCATCATCAAGCAAACACGTAAGATCATTAAGGGTCATGTCATAGTCTGTTATCAGGAAGTGACTGAAGAACCAAGTCAACAGCCAGCTACCTCGAGACTTCGACACCCGACTCTGCCGGCTTGTCAATATGCGACTTAATCTCCAAGACCTAAGCACATATAGAGTTGCTTGCTAATAGGGATTGAGTGACTTAGAACTTATGAAGTCTTAAAACTTGTGCGATAGGGAGAATTATTGGAGGAGGTGGAGGAAGTGAAGTATGATTTTCAGTCCCACTAATGCGCAACAAAGGGATTGATCTTTCACCTTGGTTGCCATTTGGGATATCATCTTCATTACGAAGCTTGTTCCTAAAGATTTGGGAATACCATATTTCTCTGAAGGAGACATCTATAAGGGAGAAATTCAAGTTAGTTGATTTAAAGTCCATAATATAACACACAATATGAAATATTAAGGCTAGGACCCAATAACCTGTTTATAACTGGACAAGGGATGCCGTAATCCAAATTATAAAATAGTTAAAGGTAGGTAAATGACGATTTACCAATTTCCACCATGAAAAATGAAATATAATTAAGTTTTAATTGGATTTGAAACTCCTAGATCTTTTGAGATACATTGAACTTTCAATGGCATGTTTGAATCTCAATTGTGCCCTCTCAAGTTTGTGATTCGGATACCGAGGATCACAAACAAGGTGTGAATAACCATGCAAATTGACTTGGTACCCTTAACTTTATCACCTAATCGATGTTCCGGTTAACAACACACGCTCCACCGATCTATAATAAAGTCAAGTTACCCTTTGCCACTCTTACTAGTCCTTATTAGTGTGTCGGTTAACCACACACACTCTAGTAACGACTTGGTAAGGTACAAAGTGTAATTTCATGGGTTAGCACCTATTTCACATTTTCCTAAGTAACTAAGATTGGGAATTAATAAGTGTTTAGTTACTTAGTATTTATCATTATACTTTTAATGAAAGGTGAATTATAGTCATTTTCTACCCGTTCGGCTAACGACCCTCTACCAGTTAAGGAAGCGGTGGGTGAGAGTGGACACCCATTAAACTGCCATTTTATAGGCAGTGACCTTATAACCCCTTATAGACCGGCTTCGTGAATGAGGCCTACTAACGGTAAGATTGACTTTTCTTATACATATCTATATAATTAAAAATTATAATAATAGTATAAGGTTGTATTTTAAACATTTAAAATACTTGGTGGTTTAATCTATTAATTAAACTATACTCTTAATTTAATTAAACGTAAACCATGTCTTTATGGAATTATTAACTCTTTTAATTAAACATTTTAATTAATTTAATGAAGTCGATAAACTTTTGAATTTTGACTTTTAAAATTGTAGAGTTTGGAATTAAAGCATTAATGTGTGTGAGACTTTACAAATTCCAAAACTTGAGGGCAACTTTTGAAACTATTCAAAACCTTTCATTTCATAACTTATGAGTTTAATGGTTCATTAAAATGAAGAATCTTCATTTTTATGTAACTCCTTATCTTTTAATAACAATTTGAAGGAAGTGACTTTTCAACATCTATAACTTGAGGACAAGTTATGGAGTCATCAAAACAATTTAATGAAAAGACTCTTCATTTTTTTTGTAACCTATGACATTTTTATGAGTTTTAAGATTCATAAATATGACTTTTCATATAAATTGAAGACAAGTTACAAAAACATATTTTATGAACTAACTCTAGATTAATTTGGATTGAAAACAACTAAAACACAATTTTTTTTTCATTAATCTAAACTAACTCATAAATCAAGGAAACATAAAAATCTTGGTAATCCATAATTTTAGGACAAGTTATGGACTCCATACAATTTCATTGATATCAAGAATTATACTAACAAACAATTTGTACATAATTCTTATGATCTACCAAAACTCATACGCATGAACATTCATAATCAACATTTTTCAAGAATTACATAAACACACATAAAACTTGAAACATTGATTATATCATTGAAATTGGTTTAACATAATCATTACCACAATAAAAACAAGTTTTATAAGTCCAAAACAGTTAAAGGTAATGATTCTAGACCAATTCCAGCACCAAAACTCGAAGATATGCTGTTTGAGGGTCCAACTTGTCGAGTGCATGAACAAACTCGGCGAGTTGGATGAGTTTTGCCTTGGACTCGTCGAGTCCCTTTATGGAATCATCGAGTCCCCTGTCTAGACAGCACAAAACTTCGATTTTCAGCCAATATACATCAAGTATAAGTGAAAACAAGCCTAGGCTCTGATACCATTGTTGGGTTTTGAGCATTCTAACACTCCTAATTGTACATGCAATCCTAAATAGCTTGGATCTATGTTTTCTCTATTATACATGCAAATATCAATTTCCAAGGTATTTATCCTAACTAGCATATTATGAAGTACAAATAATATAAAATCTAGTAGAATGACATACCTCTTTGTTGGTGCTTGATTCCATGTAGCTTGAGAGCCTAGTGCCCCAAGTGTGACACCTCAAATGGTTCACACAACATCAAATGCATTTGGAATAACTTAGAGAGGAATTAGAACACTTCATGAATCGATTTGCCCTCCCTTGTTTCATTAGTGGTCGATTTCTTCAATCATAAGATCTTTATACAGTTAGTCACAATTAGGGTAAACCCTAATTGTCATGGCTTTCCATTTCCTTGGATCCATGGGCTCACATACACCATGGAGCATCCATGGAGCATCATATGGGTTTTAACCCAACCTTATAATCCATGGAGCATTAGCCTACTATATAAGTATGGATTATTTACACAATCAACCCATATATTTAACTAGTCTTCTTTTGATCACTTAATTAATTCTAGATTAATTCTTGATCAATACTAATTAAATAATCTTATTAATATATTATAACTTGTAATATATTAATAAACCTTAAGTGTTATTTCTCTCATTTTATTCTATGCAAATGCATGATGCTATGCAACCCAAATGGACCATGCCGAGTCGGGTCAAGTCTTACCAATTATAGTTATGGACTTAGACATTAATCCAATAGTCTCCCACTTGGATAAGTCTAAAACTATTATTGCAAGTACGACTTCCTAACCAGACTACCAATCGTAGCTCTCAAAAGCTGCTATCGAAATCTGAACAAATCAATGACGCGTCCATTAGATAAGTGATTGTATATTCCTCCATTCTAGATATCATATGGACTGAGACATGGATTATAATCTTTCTCTCTGTCCATTTGTTGTTTCCCGACTTCTGATTTATGACGACTGACTAATTAAACAAATCAAATCAGTCCAGGCCCGGCTGAGCACTTACGTTTTGTCATCACTAAATCATCAAGGGGCCCATAGATATTGCTTTTATCCCTTTGAGGGTAAAAGGAATGGATAAACTTCGACGCATATGCTTGTACTGACTGCCATGGGAACCCCCGCATGGTCTTAGGTAACCAAATAAATATCATGCAAGCTAAACATACAAACATACTAGGATGCCATGGAAATCCTCTAAGGTCTTACACCAAATGCCACGGGGACCCCCACATGGTCTTAATCTACTTCCATGGGAACCCTCGGGGTCTTCCATGAAAATGTCATACCAATATAACATATTACCAACTAACAATACACATATCACATAATGGGCCAACCTTGGTGCCTTCGACCCATTGGTATGGTGAGAAGACTCACCTTTCAAGAAAT
Source organism: Lactuca sativa (assembly GCF_002870075.4). Taxonomy (NCBI): domain Eukaryota; kingdom Viridiplantae; phylum Streptophyta; class Magnoliopsida; order Asterales; family Asteraceae; genus Lactuca; species Lactuca sativa. The sequence continues at coordinate 194,352,713 of NC_056626.2, forward strand.
GTTGAACCGGTAAAATCAAATCCCCACTCAAAGCTCCTAGCTTAACTGTCTGTAACCACCATGTGACTAACTTCATCAAAATCTCGAGATACCAATGATACCCTTAAATTCAAACTTTGTCAACCATGTTCAAAGTCACGGTAAACAGTCAAGGTGAACAGTCCATGTTAACCCAACTTGTCGAGTACACTTGCTGAATCGTCGAGTTCCTTCAGTTCTCAGAAAACCGGGAAAAGTCCCTAGTCAAGTCGCCGAGTTATCCGAGTAACTCGTCGAGCAAACAGTGTCCAGAATATCGGGGAAACCCCATGCCAAATCACCGACTTAGAAAGGCAACTCGTCAGGTTTGCCCAGTCTTAACTCATTCAACCACTTTCTAAGCGAGTCTAACACTCCAAACCATAAATTTGATCCCCTAGGGCTAAGGCTGACTAGACTAAAAAACTCAATCCTAGCTTATTAAGGGATTTAGGGCATGAAGGAGGGCCAAGACTAGATAAATATGGCAACTTTATGTCAAAATAGGCCACGAGATGTCCAATTCTGAAGTCATAGCTTCATGACATGCTCAAATCCCATAATGACCCAAGATAAGCTAAAAATGACCATATACTTTCATAGGAGAATATCTAAGCATTAAAAGGTCAAGGTATCGACTTTATACCTTAAAATTCTTGCCACAATAGAGTAAACACCAAATCTACAGCCTCTCCCTTCAACTATGCACCAACCACTTCAAGCTTTTTCACATAAACACCAAAAAGGCACTCCTTAAGCTCTCACACACTCAAACTGGTAGGAAAAAACATGAACTAGGATTTCACTGGACAAAGGGGGTGATAAGGGAGGCTAACAATGAGGTTTAAGGCCTTTAAATACGGTGCAGACTCTAAAAATTAGGGTTTTCCTTTCCAGTGTCTACTCATCGAGTCGGGGCTCCCCAACTCGTCGAGTTGAATCCTTAAACCCGCGTCCAAATGAATCTCTACACGACGAGGTGGAGCTCCCCAACTCATCGAGTTCTAGCCCAAAACCCTAAAACATTGAGAAATAAATAATACCTGGACCAAGCGTTACACTTTCAGCATGGTATGGTGGTGATACTAGTCAGGGAACTAGGGGTTGGTAAGATGACTAGATGATTATCAGTCCTAGGGTAACGTTTCTGAAGTATAGACAAATAGGTTCCGAATTTTAGGAAGTATATTGACAGAGTTGGTTTGTGGTTGTAGTTATGAGAGTTCCTGGTTTGATTGTTTTTCTCTAGATGTTGGGTCATACAATTAGGGAGAGAAAGATAGTTATTGTCGTTGAGTATTTTTAAGTTATTGGGTTGTTTGCTGGCATCTGTGGGTTTGCGATTGGTCTCTCAAGCTTTCTTTAAAAGATTCCTTGGTTTTGAAATGGTTAGAGGAAGCTAATAGTATATGTTGGCGTTGTTATAGAGATGCTAACCAAGACGAATTTTGAGGAAGAAATCTAGTTTATGTAGGGGAGAGTTGTTACCTCCTATTTCAAGAAGTTTCTTATTTCAGGACTATGGACAATAAATGGATCAATCAAAGGCCTTGGGCTTCAAGGGAAGGGGGTTTATAATTGGATGTTGATAATGTCGGTTATGAGATCCAAGCCCTTGGTTTGTGTTCTGGAGTCAAAGTGTAAAATAGGAAAAGTGATGTTTCAGACTTCTCTCATGAACTAAGGGTTTTATTTTAGTATGTTTTAATTCATATGTAATTACATAAAATTGTCTGGCTCTTCAATACCTTCCCGTACATATAAAGAACGCCAAAAACGGAGTTGAAATGAAGAAGTTATGCTTGTTTGAAGTTGAAGTGGAAATTGGGGGTTTTTTCATACACAGGGCGTAACTGCTACACGGGGCATACGAAAGTTAGACACAACATAACTTTTTGAATTATGGACGCGAGTTTAATAACCTATGCATGGTGTAGGTTATGCTACGCACAACGTAATCACAACATATCAAAACCGTAATTCTTCGGTTTTGAGCCCTATTTAAGGGACCTAACTTATGGGAAACCCTCTCATGAACAACCTCCATCACCTAAGCTCATTCCTTGAAACCCTAGCCTCCTTTTGCTTGTTTTGAGCATTGACATCAATTATGAGCGTATTTCTACACTAGAAGGTTGAATCTTGAAAAACAAGTTGGTGGCAAAGTGTATTGAAGAAGGATTCAAGTATAAATCCAACAAGGTTACTTTATTCATGGACCATTGTGAGTAAAAAGCTTTTAACTTGCTCATTGGTTTCATAGATATAGTTATTTTGTCATATTTTCCACTTTTTGGTCCTTTGAGCTTGCGTTTGGGAGTTGGAAGAACTCCAACACTGTCACACCCCCAAACCTGAACGGCGGAAACGTTCGGGGGCGGATGACTTCATGTGGTAACGTAACAAATGAATACATAGTAAAGAAAGCAATACAACCATCATATATATAATTGAAAGTTTACATTTGTCAAAAGTTACATGTTCAAAACCAATTACAATATGATGTCAAAATATGAGATTAAACTGGCGCCGCAACATCTCTTCTTCAAAAGCATATTAGTACCTGAAATTACTGAATCCCTGGGACATACAAGTAATTTTGAAAGAGTAGATCAACATTTAAGCTGGTGAGTTTCATAAGTATTAAATGACAATGTTTGTATGAAATGAAATGTTTTGTCCTTGTTTGTTTGTTTCTAGAAAATCCTATATTTTCTACTGGTATAAAAGTAGCATTCCCTCAAGACCAATGTTTGTTTCTAAAAATGTATGTAAGTGTAAATAACCAATATGTTTGAAAACCTCGTAAATCAATGCACTTTTAATACCCCATGTGAGTTTTATAACCATACTATTGACTCGGAATGCCTATACACAACGTTCTTCAGGCGTTGGAATGTTATGACGTTTGTCACCCCAAATGATGGACTGTAGCTAACAGTCAAGGCGCGGGTTGTCAAGCCCGTATAGATCTATACACAAACACCATGCTCCCCATCCAAGGGATTCTGGTATATAATACAGGACTTAAAATGTGTACTCGAACATACGTGAAGTTAATGTCTCACAAACCGTGGTATAAAAACAGATTTACGTGTTAAAATGTTCGTTTGTTCTTGTATATGAAAGTGATTTCTTGAAAATCGCGTTTCTAGTATGTAAAAGTTAGCAATATCCTCGTAAAACTATACCTATTATAGTTTTCTAAAAGTGTGTCTCGTTTGTTTAGAAATACCTAGAAAAGGAATCACTTGTTATGAAAGTATAGATTTTTGTAGAGCCTATGATAGACAAGTATACATAAAATCTAAGAAAATGTTTAGTTTATACACGCATTACAACAATTTATATTCGAAAAGATAGAATGCTATTGTAACATATTGTATATACAAAAGTTTCCTATAAAGTTTATAAATCACATATGATTTGGTTATATAAAAGCATATAAAAATTCTTTATATAACACACGATGATACTCGTGTGTTTTAATTGTATTCCCCCCCTTGAAAGCATATAAAATTATTTATAGAACATTTAAAAGGTAAATTAAGGGGTATGAACTCACTTGAAAGTTTGAAGAAAGCAAGATGGAAACCGGGCAGAGTTTCGTCTCGGGAAACGGATTTTTCTCGGGATTCTCAGGAATCTCGGGAGTAGAAACGATCTTCGGGACTTGAGCAAAATGACCAGGGCTTCGGGTTAGAACGGGCACGGAAAACGAGGCAATAACGCAAAGGAAATGAGAGAAATGGAGTCCTTTCTTCGGAACCCTCGCATCCCTTTTATAGGGGCTGGGAACCGCCTCAATACGAAGGGCGTACGCGTACGTCATGCATGACCGAGTCCTCGACTGCCTCGGACTTCGGATGGGACAAGGGGTAGCTTCGCATAGGTCGGGACGTGGACGATCTGAGGCCTAGGCCTTGAGTACGCGGGGCGTACGAGGGTACGCAGGGTGTACTTCGGCCCTATCTGCTGACTCCCTTCGGATAATACCAAGAGTTTATAATTAAATTTATATTTAATTTAATTAATAAACTTCTAAAATTCATATCTTCTTCATACAAATTCCGTTTTCGATGGTCTTTATATCCACGCGTAGGTGAGACTACGCTCTACAACTTTCGTTTAGACTCCGTCGGCACATTTTGAAATTATTTTTATTATTTATTTTAAAAAGGGTCGTGTTTAAGGAATTTCTTTAAAAATTCATAACTTCTTTATCTGACGTTGGTTTTTGCCAGACTTTTTACCGCTGAATTACCATTGTTGAGACCTTCGATTCTCGTTTAGGTTATTCCGGCCAAAAGTCGCTCGATCTCCGATTCAAGTTTTTAGCTGTCTGCTGCTATGCCGAACTTGGAAAAGTCATAACTTCAATATACGAAGTCGGATTTGGGCGTTCTTCTTACGTACGATCACGGTTTAATGACATTAAGCATAGTAGGAATTTACATAGATACTTTTTGGACATTTTATTATCAATGTTAATTTCATTAACTCAAAGGTGGTTACAATACTTGACTCAAAGAGTTGAAATATCGGGTTGTCATCATCCTCCCGTTAGAGGGAATTTCGTCCCGAAATTTAAAATAGTAAAGATACTAGTGGATCAGAGAAAAGGATGAGGGTACTTTTGTTTCATCTGATCTTCGCGTTCCCATGTGAATTCAGGTCCCCGCTTGGCATTCCAGCGAACCTTCATGATGGGTATGCGACTTTGTTTGACCTCTTGGTCCATGATTTCTACCGGTTCTTCCACAAAGTTGAGGCTCTCGTTGATCTCGATCTCGTCGAGTGGAATCACAAGAGTCTCATCGGACAGACACTTTTTCAAGTTCGAGACATGGAAGGTTGGATGTATGTTACTAAGTGCACGCGGTAGGTTAAGTTTGTAAGCCACAGGGCCAATTCTAGCAAGAATCTCGAAAGGCCCTATGTATCTTGGATTTAGTTTCCCACGCTTCCCAAAGCGTATTAAACCCTTCCACGATGAGACCTTCAATAAAACGTGGTCTCCTACCTGGAATTCCAAAGGTTTCCTGTTTTGGTCAGCGTAGCTTTTCTGTCTGTCTCTAGAGGCTTTCAAACGTTCACGAATTTGAACGACCTTCTTTGTCGTTTCTCGTATGATTTCTGGACCGATGAGAGTGCTTTCTGGAACTCGTCCTCTAGCTAACTGGGTATCGCCAACTTCAGTCCAACACAGAGGGGATCTGCACTTTCGACCATAGAGGGCTTCAAATGGAGCAGCCTTTATGCTTGTATGATAACTATTGTTGTATGAAAATTCGACAAGGGGTAAATGGATATCCCATGCCTTTCCAAAGTCAATCACACAGGCTCTGAGCATATCTTCCAAGGTTTGTATCGTTCTCTCACTTTGCCCGTCTGTTTGTGGGTGGTAGGCTGTACTCATGTCTAGCCTAGTCCCCAGGGAACTTTGTAGTGACTGCCAGAATCTTGAAGTGAATCTACTATCTCTATCGGAGATAATGGATATCGGAACACCGTGCAGTCCCACTACTTCCCTTATGTAAGTTATTGTAAGCTTTTCCATTTTATCTGTCTCGTTGATTGGTAGGAAATGCGCAGATTTGGTCAATCTGTCGATGATGACCCAAATGGTATCAAGTCGACCCGTCATCTTGGGCAACTTGGTTATGAAATCCATGGTAATCCGTTCCCATTTCCATTCTGGTATCTCCGGTTGTTGTAGTAATCCTGACGGTTTTTGATACTCGACCTTAACCTTTGCGCAATTAAGGCATTTACTTACAAAGGTAGCAATTTCTGCTTTCATGTTAGGCCACAAGTACAGTTTCTTAAGATCCAGATACATTTTATCTGAACCTGGATGAACGGAATATCTTGTGTTGTGTGCTTCGGTCATGACTACGTCTCTGAAACCACCATGTTTTGGTGTCCATATTCGGTCCATGAGATAATAAGTTCCGCCACCCTTGACTTCTAGATTCTTTTCCATTCCTCGTAGGGATTCACCCGCCACATTTTCAGGTTGCAAAGCTTCTAGTTGTGCCTCCTTAATTTGTGTGGATAAGTGGGAATGGATAGTCACAGTCAGAGATTTGACCCTCCGACCAGTGTATTCCTTTCGACTGATGGCGTCAGCCACCACGTTGGCCTTGCCAGGATGATAACGAATTTCACATTCGTAGTCATTGAGTAACTCAACCCATCGTCGTTGTCGCATGTTGAGTTCCTTCTGATTAAAAATGTGTGAAGGCTCTTGTGATCGATGAAAATAGTACTCTTCGTTCCGTATAAGTAGTGTCTCCAGATCTTCAGAGCAAATACTACTGCTCCTAACTCAAGGTCGTGGGTCGTATAGTTCACTTCGTGTGTCTTAAGTTGTCAGGAGGCATAAGCAATAATCTTCCCTCTCTGCATAAGAACACAACCAAGTCCTTGGTTTGATGCATCGCAATACACTACGAAATCTTCTATCCCTTCGGGGAGGGATAGTATCGGTGCGGTGCACAAGGCCTGTTTCAGCGTTTGGAACGCCTTCTCTTGTTTCGCTTCCCAGTCAAAGGACACGCCTTTCTGGGTTAATGTAGTAAGAGGTTTCGCAATGCTAGAGAAGTTCTTTATGAATCTGCGATAGTAGCCGGCGAGACCTAGAAATTGACGAATCTCTGTAGGTGTCTTTGGTGCTGACCAGTTCTCAATGGCCTTAATTTTGGAGGGGTCCATGTGTATCCCTTTCTCGCTAACAACGTGGCCCAAAAATTCGACTCTTCGAATCCAAAATTCGCATTTAGAGAACTTCGCATAGAGTTTCTCTGATCGCAGTGTTTCTAGGACTTGTCATAGGTGCTGACTATGCTCTTCCTTACTTCGGGAGTAGATAAGTATATCATCGATAAGGACGATGACGAACTGATCCAAGTAAGGATGGAATACCCTATTCATTAGGTCCATAAATACTGCTGGTGCGTTGGTTAATCCGAACGGCATCACTACAAATTCGTAGTGTCCATAACGAGTTCGGAAAGCTGTCTTGGGAATATCCCCTTCTAGTACTCGTAATTGGTGATATCCGGATCGTAGATGTATCTTTGAGAAGTAGTTTGCTCCCTGAAGTTGATCAAATAGGTCGTCAATACGGGGTAGAGGATAGCGATTTTTGACAGTAAATTTGTTCAGTTCTCTGTAGTCGATGCACATGCGGAACGATCCGTCTTTCTTCTTTACAAACAGGACCGGTGCTCCCCAAGGTGAGAAACTTGGTCTTATGAATCCTTTTTGAAGGAGTTCATTAAGTTGACTGGAAATTTCCTGCATCTCTGCTGGTGCGAGACGATAAGGCGACTTCGCTACTGGGGTAGCCCCTAGAACTAAGTCGATTCTAAACTCGACTTGGCGTTGTGGTGATAATCCCGGTAGTTCTTCTGGAAAGATATCGGGAAAGTCGCGTACTTCTGGAATGTTCTTGATGTCCTTCAGTTCCTGACTTGTATCGATGATGTGCGCTAGGAATGCTCAACAATCCTTCCGTAAACACTTTCGAGCTTGGATGCACGAAATGATACGAAGGTTTGTACTTGATTTGTCGCCGTAGATAACTAATGTTTCGTTGTTAGGGAGATTAAGACGAACTGCTTTCTCAAAGCACATGATGTCGGCGCGAAGAAGACTCAACCAATCCATGCCGATTATGACGTCGAAACTTTTAATTTGGACCGGCATGAGATTGATTGAAAGAATGACCGTCTAAAGTTAACGTATAGTCCATGTATATGCAGTTAGTGCTTTCGGTTTTTCCATTGGCCATCTCTACCGTAAATGATTTTTCTAACTTGCTAGGTTTAGGTTTAAGTAAGGGAATAAAGTTTTGACTCACGAAGCTTCTCTCCGCTCCACTATCGAATAATATGCATACATATGAATTATCTAGAAGGAACGTACCAGCAACTACAGTCGGATCAGCTACGACTTCATCGTGGCCTATAGCTAAAACTCATCCCACCCCGCCGGTATTTGCTGCCTTTGGGCAGTTCCTCTTGTAGTGGCCCACCTAGCCACAACCGTAGCAAGTCTGGCCTACACCCGCGTTGGGAACTTGAGTGAACGGCTTTGCGAGATCCTTGCAGAAACGGGCAGTGTGCCCCTTTTTGTTGCAGTTGGCGCACTGCATTTCCCGACAAGGTCCATGATGGTGGTAAGTGCATTTGGCGCACTTTGGAAGGTTACCTACATAAGGCTTGGTTGGGTAGGTATTTATAGGAACTGTAGTAGGTATTGTGGCAGCATTCACTGAGACCAGTTGTTTCTTCGCGGATTCTTGGGAAGACCCACCCTTCCCTTTAGTCCATACCCTCTTCTTGTTATTGTTGTTGTTGTTTTTGTTGTTGTTGTTGTTGTTGTTGTTGTTGTTGTTGTTGTTGTTGTTCCCTTTTGTGGTTCCGGTGTAGCAACCGTTGAGTTCTGATGACCTCCATAATCAACAAGAGATTGTGCCAGTTCCTTGGCACTTTCAAAAGTGTCAGGTTTTGAAGCTAACACGCTTGACCTAATTTGGGGAGACAACCCTCAAATGTATCTCTCTATTTTCTTGCTCTCAGGAGCAGTCATATCTGGGCAAAGGATAGCCAGATCGCAGAACCTGTTGGTATAAGTTGCAATGTCGTTACCAACCATTCCAAGAGTCCAGAGTTCGTGCTCGAGTTTTTGAATCTCTCCTCGTGGACAATATTCTCTCATCAGCATGACCTTTAAGCTCTCCCAGCTTATGGAGTTTGCCACTATCAGGGTAAGTACCTTAACGTGGCCATTCCACCAAGTTAAAGCTCTATCAATAAGGGTGAAAGTTGCAAATTTGACTTTGCTGTGCTCGGGACAGGAGCAGATTTCAAAGACTAATTCTGTCCTTTCAATCAACTGCCTCAGAGCTATCACACCACCAGTTCCATAAAACATCTGGGGTTTGGCATTAGAAAAGTCCTTATAGGTGCATTCTCGGGGTTGCCCATGACTCTCACCATGGTTGGATAGGTGTGTGCCAGTTCCTGAGCCAGTAGTAGTCGAGTTATTGATTTGTGACATGGCAGCTGCTACCGTTGCGATGACTGTTGCTTGGAACATGACAGCATCAAATTGAGGTGGTGGTGGTATAGGTGCTTCCCCACCGTTGTTTCGCCTTGGATTCCTACGCGGAGGCATCCTTCAACTATAGGTTGAAAAGATAACGATAAGAATTACTTAGTATAGAAACTGAATGTGTCTTATGAACCAAATTGCTATAGTTCGACAATAGATGATAGTATGAGTCTTAAAATAGAAGCATGAAAGTTATTTGTAAGACTGACAATATGAATCAAGCACTTGGTTTCTCGATGACTTTTCAAGGATTTAATGAAATACTCAACGTAGTAATAATAGTGCCACTTATATTAATATAATAGTTGATACAACGATCATGAAAAATTGACCCCTATAAGGGTCTCCGGTTACAAAGTTTGAGAAATTTAAAGACTTTTAGCCGAGGTCCTAACTTATAACAAAATTTGAGATTCTTGCAAGCACTACTTGCGACGTAAGTTGCGCTTGGAGCTTGACTCCGCATCCGATTGCTTTGACTCCATTAGACGCCGATCAAAAGCGGCTTGTTGTTCCCTTAATTCGGCGAGGGCTGCAATCATTTGCGCTTGGAATGCCTCGGTTTGGAGTTGAGCATTGTCTTGCATTCTGTCCAGCCTACGGATGTCGGAAGTGTGAACCTGTACTTCCACGTTGACATCCTGAAGCCGGCTAGCTTGAACTCCGGATTGATAGGATTGATTGGCTAGCTTGCCCACCATTACTAGGAGTGCCCGATCAGCCGAACCTCCGCCTCGGACATCGTAGAAGTCCCGGCACATGCCGTAGGGAGGGCGTAGGTTTTGTTGTTGGCTCCAATGGTGGAGGTGACTTCCCCAGACGGGAGTCGGTCCTTGAAAGTTCCTTACGAAGACAGGAGGTTGTACGGGTGGTGGGTTGATCACTTCCGGCTCTGAGTCGGTACCGGAGTCATCATCCACTTCTATGGGTTCTTCGTCCTCTTTGGGATCATCTTCGACCCATCCTCCATTGCCTTGGTTGGAAAAGTAGGGATCGTCAGGGTGGTGAAATCCAGCCATTTGACTGTACGAGAAGTAGGGTTATAAGAATTGAATAAAGTTGAAACATACAAAACATGTAAGTTAAACTAGTTTATGTAGCAAATACTCCTATAGTATTTAAATTCTTGTGACGGTTTGGTAAGTTTTGACTTGTTGCTTACTATGAGCAATCCTCGATATATATTGGTCCGATCTCGGACATATATAGTTGATCATGCTATATTTGTCCCAAATCTGATTATATATATCGAGTTTTAATCGTAGTGTCAACTTGTCTAAATACTTGTTGTATAGTTAAAATCATGAAAATAATTTGTTGTATGCATGTATTTGTACTTAAATGAACTAACTATTTAAGTTAAATGTAACGCTGCTCAAGCGTAAAACAAAAGAAAAATGTTTTGTCAGAGAGTATTAGTCCCTTAAGCATTTATAGTTTGTATATCTTATGTGGTTCGATATACTTAGTTCACTATAAACATTGCTCTGATACCAATCTGTCACACCCCCAAACCTGAACGGCGGAAACGTTCGGGGGCGGATGACTTTATGTGGTAACGTAACAAATGAATACATAGTAAAGAAAGCAATACAACCATCATATATATAATTGAAAGTTTACATTTGTCAAAAGTTACATTTTCAAAACCAATTACAATATGATGTCAAAATATGAGATTAAATTGGCGCCGCAACATCTCTTCTTCAAAAGCATATTAGTACCTGAAATTACTGAATCCCTGGGACATACAAGTAATTTTGAAAGAGTAGATCAACATTTAAGCTGGTGAGTTTCATAAGTATTAAATGACAATGTTTGTATGAAATGAAATGTTTTGTCCTTGTTTGTTTGTTTCTAGAAAATTCTATATTTTCTACTGGTATAAAAGTAGCCTTCCCTCAAGACCAATGTTTGTTTCTAAAAATGTATGTAAGTGTAAATAACCAATATGTTTGAAAACCTCGTAAATCAATGCATTTTTAATACCCCATGTGAGTTTTATAACCATACTATTGACTCGGAATGCCTATACACAACGTTCTTCAGCGGTTGGAATGTTATGACGTTTGTCACCCCAAATGATGGACTGTAGCTAACAGTCAAGGCGCGGGTTGTCAAGCCCGTATAGATCTATACACAAACACCATGCTCCCCCTCCAAGGGATTCTGGTATATAATACAGGACTTGAAATGTGTACTTGAACGTACGTGAAGTTAATGTCTCACAAACCGTGGTATAAAAACAGATTTACGTGTTAAAATGTTCGTTTGTTCTTATATATGAAAGTGATTTCTTGAAAATTGCGTTTCTAGTATGTAAAAGTTAGCAATATCCTCGTAAAACTATACCTATTATAGTTTTCTAAAAGTGTGTCTCGTTTGTTTAGAAATACCTAGAAAAGGAATCACTTGTTATGAAAGTATAGATTTTTGTAGAGCCTATGATAGACAAGTATACATAAAATCTAAGAAAATGTTTAGTTTATACATGCATTACAACAATTTATATTCGAAAAGATAGAATGCTATTGTAACATATTGTATATACAAAAGTTTCCTATAAAGTTTATAAATCACATATGATTTGGTTATATAAAAGCATATAAAAATTCTTTATATAACACACGATGATACTCGTGTGTTTTAATTGTATTCCCCCCCTTGAAAGCATATAAAATCATTTATAGAACATTTAAAAGGTAAATTAAGGGGTATGAACTCACGTGAAAGTTTGAAGAAAGCAAGATGGAAACCGGGCAGAGTTTCGTCTCGGGAAACGGATTTTTCTCGGGATTCTCAGGAATCTCGGGAGTAGAAACGATCTTCGGGACTTGAGCAAAATGACCAGGGCTTCGGGTTAGAACGGGCACAGAAAACGAGGCAATAACGCAAAGGAAATGAGAGAAATGGAGCCCTTTCTTCAGAACCCTCGCATCCCTTTTATAGGGGCTGGGAACCGCCTCAATACGAAGGGCGTCCGCGTACGTCATGCATGACCGAGTCCTCGACTGCCTCGGACTTCGGATGGGACAAGGGGTAGCTTCGCATAGGTCGGGACGTGGACGATCCGAGGCCTAGGCCTTGAGTACGCGGGGCGTACGAGGGTACGCACGGCGTACTTCGGCCCTATCTGCTGATTCCCTTCGGATAATACCAAGAGTTTATAATTAAATTTATATTTAATTTAATTAATAAACTTCTAAAATTCATATCTTCTTCATACGAATTCCGTTTTCGATGGTCTTTATATCCACGCGTAGGTGAGACTACGCTCTACAACTTTCGTTTAGACTCTGTCGGCAAATTTTGAAATTATTTTTATTATTTATTTTAAAAAGGGTCGTGTTTAAGGAATTTCTTTAAAAATTCATAACTTCTTTATCTGACGTTGGTTTTTGCCGGACTTTTTACCGCTAAATTACCATTGTTGAGACCTTCGATTCTCGTTTAGGTCATTCCGGCCAAAAGTTGCTCGATCTCCGATTCGAGTTTTTAGCTATCTGCTGCTATGCCGAACTTGGAAAAGTCATAAATTCAATATACGAAGTCGGATTTGGGCGTTCTTGTTAAGTACGATCACAGTTTAATGACATTAAACATAGTAGGAATTTAAATAGATACTTTTTGGACATTTTATTATCAAAGTTAATTTCATTAACTCAAAGGTGGTTACAATACTTGACTTTTTACGTCATTACAAAGAGTTGAAATGTCGAGTTGTCACAAACACCTTTTGCGCTATATGGGACACTCTTGGGAGTTATTAGACTTGGAAAGTTGAGCTTTGGTGCTTGTTTATTAATCCATGCAAGTTGTGTTAGCATTTTTGGTCATTTAATGCATAAAGTTTAGATCTTGAATGTTTGTGACCTTGTGATGAATAAAGTTATAAAATTTATCCGTCTAAACATCATATTGATACCACGGCATCCCTTGGATATTTATTCTGCATTAATTATTTACGATTTTACTTTGATGTTTTGAAAATACTTTTACTCCGATCGTCTTTTGTAACAATGAATGCATGGTTTGACTTACTAAAAATGAAAATTTTACTCAGTATTTTTGGGAGGTTACAATCACATTAACTTATGTTGGAAGTAGCCCTTCCAATAGAATAATAGCCATTGTTAAAAGGAACCCTTCTAAGAAAGCCTGTGACATACAACACTATCTCTTATTAGGAAGTGATTTTACCCAAAAACGCCCTTTGTTGAGAAGTAACCCTTTCTGCACTCACATGCATCATTTCTTTTTTAATTCTTCTTATTTCAACACTTAATAAAAAAGAACTAACAAAATATCGGGTTATTTCAAATTTCTCTGATATTAATTTACTCCCACACACACATTTTTAATACCAATTCTCACTTTTTGACCCACTTTAAAGAACCATGAGCTTATACTTTGTCATTTCCATTTTTTTGTAGGAGTGGGGTTTCAAACACTAAATTCTCATTAATAAAAATAATATAATATGTTCAAAAATTAATGACACTCAAAAGTTGGTCATTAATGGATACTTGGCAAAATCATGAAATTTTCCCCATTTCACAAATTCAAAAGTAATTTTCTTTCCATTAGCATAGATAAGTATCATTCCTACATTAAATTTACTAACCTCCAAAACTGATATTTTAGGATGTTACATATACCATATCTGGTGACCTCAACATCCATCATTCACCACCATATATGTCCTCTCCCCTTTATCTTGTCTCTCTTTCTTTGTGTCTCACCTACTTCGTCTCCGGTGATACTGTGACATCGCCAATTTTCAGAAGCAATTAAAACTTTTTTTTTCTTTACGCTTTGAGGCATTATGTTCGGAAAATCCCAGTTAAATAACACATTTTGAGATAAAAACTTTATTTCATTATATTAAAAACTCCGAGGATGTCATCGTTCAAATCCAAACATATATTCCAGCATAAATATCAAAAGGTCCTGAAATACTATAACAAGCACATCTCTTTATTTTACTCGCGTAACAACGTAAATTTTAAAAACAATTTTTCATTTTTAAATCATATTTTCAATCATCAAAACAATCTCAAACAAACTGTATCCAATGTCATCATAACAAACAAATCCCAGAATCTCAAAATATCTCAAATACATAAATCCTCTGAGTATGTATGGATCATGTTGGCGCCTTCCCACGGCCCTCACTAGTACCTGAAACACACAACACAACAACTGTAACCATAAATGCTTAGTGAGTTCCCTAAAATACTGTTGGAATAGTGTCTAAGGCTGTAACCATATTATGCAAGTATTTGATCCGGTTGTGCATGGTCCTTTTGGGTTGCCTTCACCATAGCAACTTGATAGGATGATTTATTAAGAGAGAGTAAATATTATTAATATATTATGGGAATAATGTAATGAATAATATATTGTTATTTGATTAATATAAGTCATAGAATTAATTAGAATTAATTTGGTGACTTAAAGAGATTAATTAAATAAAGGGGTATAAACTGTCAATTGTTTGATAGTTAAGCTTTAGACTGTAAATCCATTGGGATATGCTTTGGACGAATTCTAAGAGTGTTAGGATAGCTCAAATCATCCAAAGGGTTATCTAGGAATGGATTTGGATAGCCTTAAGAGAAGATTATCCAATTAGGGTTTAGGTTGTAACCCTTAAGGAGTCTACAAGTATAAATAGACCCTATGGCTGATGGAATTCGACACATCTCATAAAGTAAGAGAACTTTGGTCGAATTCCTCCCCTCTCCTCTCTCCTAAATCATTCTTATTGCTATTGGTGTTTGTAAGCCATTAGAGGAGTGACATTTGTGACTCCAGAAGCTCCAAGACCTCAAGATCAACAAGGAACTCAAAGGTATGATTCTAGATCTGTTTCAATGTTGTTATTTAACCTAATTAGTCATTAGAAGACTTGGATTCAAAGCATGTTTATTAGAAAGCCTAGATCCGAGCATTAGGGTTTTGCATGCGCACATAAGAAAGTTCTTATGGCTAAAACCCATCAGTGGTATCAGAGCCTAGCTTGGTTTTCTTTAAATTGTTGCTTGATTAACTGAAACAAACCTGCAAAATTCGATTTTTTGGTTTCTGAGTCACTGACTCGGCGAGTTCCAAGGTGGACTCGGCGAGTAGGCCTGACTCGGCGAGTCCCCTTGTGCACTCGGCGAGTCCAGGCGTCAGGAATGGCCAAATTCGGGATTTCTTTGTAATTATCTTATCTAAACTTTCCATAAACTAATTAGATCAATGTTAATTCGTTTTTCTGATAAATATTACTGCAATCTTGATCTAATTAAAGATATTTATCATATAATAAAATATTTAATTTCCTTATATGATAATTAATTAATTATTTTGATTATTTTGGTAATTATCTTAAAAGAAATCTTGAATAAATCAAATATAGATAATTAGGATATTAATTGTTAATTGGAATTATTTGTTATTTGATCCTCCATGTTTTAAATGTTTAAAACTTGCCCTCAAGTTTTAAATTTATATTTGTGATTAAAAGTTTTAATTTAGACAACTTAAATTTCAAACCCTAGATTTTAAAAAGGTTTAAAATACTACCCTATACTAATATGATATTACTAGTATAATATATATATATATATATATATATATATATATATATATATATATATATATATATATATCTATATGTATAACTAAATGCTAGTCTTACCGTTAGTAGGCCTCATTCACGAAGCCGATCTATAAGGTGGGTATAAGGTTGCGGCCTATAAAATGGCGCTTAATGGGTGTACACTCACACCCACCGCTTGCTTGATTGGTGGAGGGTCGTTAGCCGAACGGGTAGGATAGGGCAACCTCATCCTCTTATTAAAAGTATAATAAGAAATATAAAGTAACTACACATATTTTAAAATTTCCCAATCTTAGTTACTTTAGGAAAAGTGAATTGATGCAATCCCATGAAATTACACTTTGCACCTTGCTAAGATGTTAGTGGAGCGTGTGTGGTTTACCGGCACACAAATTGGTTCTAAGCGAAGGTGGCAAAGGGTGATTCATTGTTTATCATAGTTCGATGGAGCGTGTGTGGTTTACCGGCACATCGAATAGGTGATCGTTACAATGAAGGCACCATGTGAATTTGCATGGTAATTCACACCCGCTTTGTGATCCTCGGCATCCCAGTCACAAACAAGAGGGGCATATCGAGATTTAAACATGCCATTGAATAGTTTCAATGAATCTCATCCGAACCTAGGAATTCTCAAAAACACTTAGGACTAATAGTTTAGGTTTTGTGATGGAGAATTAGTGAATCGTCATTCACTTACCTTCAATTTATTTGCATGTTAGATTACGGCATCCCTTTTCTAATATGTAAATGTTATTGTTGGATCCTAGCCCTAATTTTTCTTATTGGGTGATAATTAGGGATTCTTATTCTAATCTATCTTTGTCCTTTTCTAATTATAGATGTCGAACGCAAACAACGCTGCTGCTAGTTCTTTCACGTTGACGAGCCTTTGCCAAAAGGTCACCTTCGATGGAACGAACTTTAGCGAATGGATAAGATACATTCGCACGATTGCTCGCTATGAGGACAAGGAGTATG
The DNA here is from genome assembly GCF_002870075.4 of Lactuca sativa. Classification (NCBI taxonomy): domain Eukaryota; kingdom Viridiplantae; phylum Streptophyta; class Magnoliopsida; order Asterales; family Asteraceae; genus Lactuca; species Lactuca sativa. The sequence continues at coordinate 194,369,445 of NC_056626.2, forward strand.
TCCTTGATGAAAAGCTCGAGAAAATCAACACCGAAATCGCTACTCCAGCCGAAATCACCGCCTTTGAAACTCATGAGCGAGATGCAATGAAGGTACATTGCATCATGATTGCTACCATGAACTCCGAATTCCAAAAGTCCTACGAGGACATGTACCCGTACGAGATGCACCAAGACTTATTGGAGAGGTACCACCAAAACGCGAGACAAGAGCGGTATGAGATTTTCACTAACATGATTTCCGCGAAAATGGGTCATGGAGAATCTCTTACCGTGCACTTGCAAAAGATTCAATGGTATGTCGACCGCCTTCGCAAGTTAAATGTTGACTTCGGGGAAGACTTGGCGATCGACATGGTGCTTCACTCTTTGCCTCCGATGTACAACCAGTTCAGGATGACCTACCACATGAACAAAGAGGAGGTCACCCTAAGCAAGCTCCAAGGTCTCTTGAGGGTTGCTGAGAGCAACTTCAAGGACAAGTCTGTTGCACCTACTCCCAATCCGCCCGCTGCTCCTGTCTTGGCTATTGGTCAAGGAAAGGGAAAGAAGAGGAAAGCTTCATCGAAGAACTATCGCAAGGTGAAAGCCCGAGATGGTGCCTCTTCTAGTGGGACCAAATTTGATCCCGCTAAGCCCTGCTCTAACCCGAAGGAGGCAGAGTGCCACCACTGCCACAAGATAGGACATTGGAAGAGATGCTGCCCAGATTACCTGCAAGCAATCAAAGAGGGAAATATCAAGCCATCTTTCGCAGGTATATACACAATCAAATCTAACGATTCTAATCATGCTATTTCTTGGGTTCTTGATACCGGTTGTGGTTATCACATTTGTTCTAATGTGCAGGGACTAAGAAGAAGTAGGGATGTGGAGCAAGGAAGGATCAATCTAATCATGGGGAACAGAAGATCGTCGCCTGTAACCAAGATTGGAATGCATTCTTTAGTGCTTAGGAATAGTTTGGTTTTAGATTTGAACAATTGTTGCTATTCGCCAGAAATGGCTAGAAACATCATTTCATTTCATGGTTTATATAGACAAGGATTTAGATTTTCTTTTAATAATGAGAATGGTTCTATTTTAGCTTATCTAAATGGTGTCTTTTACTTTGAAGCTATACCATGTAATAGAATATATGAAACTGTTATGATTGTTGATAACTTAGGAAATGATGTTTTGAATATTGATTCTTCCACTAGTATGGATAAAGCATCCTTGTGGCATTGTCGTCTTGGACATGTCAACAAGGAACGCATAGCCCAACTCCAAAAGGATGGAGTGTTGGAGTCATTCGACCTTAGAGAAGATAACACATGCGAGTCTTGTTTACTTGGAAAGATGACTAAATCACCCTTCACGAGTACATGTGAAAGGGGCGAGGGTCTATTGGACCTAATACATACCGATGTATGTGGACCATTTAGATCAACCACGAAGGATGGGAACTGCTTCTATGTGACTTTTACCGATGACTATAGTAGATATGGGTATATCTACTTAATCAAGCAAAAGTCAGAAACTTTTGAAAAGTTCAAAGAGTTCAAGAATGAAGTGGAGAATCAATTGGGCAGGAAAATCAAGATGCTTCAATCCGATCGAGGAGGAGAGTACCTAAGTCTTGAATTCCACGATTATCTCAAGGAGTGCGGAATAGTTTCGCAATTGACGCCTCCTAGGACACCGCAGTTGAATGGTGTGGCAGAAAGGCGTAATCAAACCTTACTGGATATGGTTCGCTCTATGATGAGTCGTGCTTCACTACCTATCTCTTTTTGGGGGTATGCCTTAGAGACTGCCGCCCATATCCTTAACCGAGTCCCTACCAAGAAGGTTGCCAAAACACCTCACGAGATGTGGACAGGGAAAGCTCCCTCGTTGGCACATATCAAGGTTTGGGGTTGCGAGGCTTTCGTAAGACGAGATACTCACGACAAGCTTGAACCTCGAAGTGAGCGATGTATTTTAATCGGCTACCCGCAGACATCCTTTGGATATCTCTTCTATAGACCGAAGGACAATGTGGTCTTCGTTGCGAGGAGAGGAGTTTTCCGAGAGCGAGAACTCATTAGCCAAGGAGACAGTGGGAGACAAATCGAGCTTGAAGAGATTCAAGAGTCGATAGATGAAGGAACCTCTACCGCTGGCACTCAACCCGAGGAGGAAACTCCGGTTGAACCGATTAACGAATCCTTACCTCTTAGACATTCCGATAGAGTTAGAGTTCATCCCCAGTTTTATGGCTTTCATATTACTACCGAAGGGGACACGTATATTAGTGATGGTACACTAATAAATCTTGATGAACCTAATAGCTATAAGGAAGCCATGGCAGGCCCGGAGTCTGCGAAATGGAAAGAGGCGATGGATAGCGAGATCCAATCCATGTATGATAACCAAGTTTGGAATTTGGTTGAGTGCCCGGACGTAAGACCGTTGGGTGCAAATGGATCTTCAAGAAGAAGACCGGCGTGGATGGAAACGTGCACACATATAAAGCGCGATTGGTTGCGAAGGGCTTTACTCAAACTCCTGGAGTTGACTACGATGAGACCTTCTCACCAGTTGCGAAGATTAAATCTATTAGAGTGATGCTAGCTATTGCCGCATTTCATGATTATGAGATTTGGCAAATGGATGTCAAGACCGCTTTCCTTAACGGAAAGTTGGCTGAGGATGTCTACATGGCTCAGCCAGAGGGGTTTGTGGATCCGAAGCATCCGAATAGAGTGTGTAAACTTAAGAAGTCCATTTATGGACTTAAGCAAGCGTCTCGCAGATGGAATCTTTGCTTCGATGAGAAAGTCAAAGAGTTTGGATTTGTACGAAGCGAAGACGAATCTTGTGTATATGTCAAAGCTAGTGGGAGTATAGTAAGCTTCCTCATTCTATATGTCGATGACATATTACTCATAGGAAACGACATCCCGACTCTGCAGGAGGTTAAGTCCTGGCTTGGGAAGTGCTTCGCTATGAAGGACCTCGGAGAGGTTTCTTACATTTTGGGAATAAGGATAGTAAGAGAAAGAAGTAAGAGACTAATTGGACTTAGTCAGAACACTTACTTAGAGAAGGTACTAAAACGTTTTAGTATGGAAAACTCAAAGAAGGGAGAACTACCGATACAAAGTAATGCCAAATTGAGTAAGACTCAAAGTCCGAGTACCGAAGCTGAGATAGCAGAAATGAGCCGAGTACCATACGCTTCCGCAGTTGGCTCAATCATGTACGCTATGACTTGTACTCGCCCTGATGTAGCCTTCGCTTTGAGCATGGTTAGCAGATATCAAGGGAATCCTGGCAAAGCACATTGGATTGCGGTGAAGAATATCCTTAAGTACCTTCGGAGGACGAAAGAATGGTTCTTAGTCCTCGGAGGGAGTGATGACTTGAAGGTGCGAGGGTATAGTGACGCCAGTTTTCAGACCGACAGGGACAATTACCGTTCGCAGTCGGGCTGGGTCTTTACCCTAAATGGAGGAGCAGTGACATGGAAGAGTTCCAAGCAGGAAACCGTAGCTGATTCAACGTGCGAATCAGAGTACATTGCGGCGAGCGAAGCGTCGAAGGAGGCAATATGGCTAAAGAACTTCATCGGTGATCTTGGAGTCGTACCTGCCATAAAGGAGCCCATGGAGATTTTATGTGATAATGAAGGTGCGGTTGCCTTAACCAAGGAACCGAGGGATCATGGTAGATCAAGACATATCGACAGAAAATATCACTTCATTAGACATCGTGTAGAAGAAGGACAACTCGTAGTGAAGAGGATATCATCAGAAGATAACCCATTAGATCCGCTTACGAAGGGACTGAGTAGGGTTAAGCACTTACAGCATGCTAGGAGTATTGGGCTGAAGGATGATATTAGCATAGATTAGATAGTATTAGAAATGTGTAATAGATAAATGTAATTGACATTTGATGATTAAATAAAGGAGTTTTATTTATGAGTAAGGTTACTGTCTTATGTTAATTGTTTAGCTATTGTTTCACTTTGCATGTTTTGACTTCCAGAATAATTGAAATTATTAGGAATAATAGAATTGTTCAAATGGTCCACAATCGTTCATATATTGGGAGTAGATATGAATGAAGATTGTCATGAATTGGTGTGTAGATTGTCTAAATGGTGTTAGACATATCAAAGGGTTGTTGCATTGTTCATGAGTGCTTATGAACTAGTTTTGAGCATTGGAATAAACCCGCGCTTGCTGGAATCACCTTATGGAATAAGATATAAAAGGGTGATCGCAAGACGATAATATCATATAGTCTTAAAACCTATATATATGGTTTATTATTTGTTAATTGGTTGTACATTGATAATGCGAAAACGCATCAGTAACTCGGTGTCATAAAACGCATTGTTGTGTATAGTTGGTTAATGAATAAGTAAATGCATATAAGTCGAAATTTATCTGTAACTTTTATCTAAGAAGGTAAAAGCGATATCTCGGCCGCTCGATGATTTGATTTGACTTATGTGCCGGGCCCGGTCAGAACTGAATTGATGTGTTCGATTAAGTTCTATGTCAAATAAATCAGAGATCGAGAAATCTAAATGCTTGACTAACCATTCCATAGGATTGTCAGCATGATATCTAACAGAGGACTTGTACATTCCCTTATCTAAAGGACAAGATTGATTAGATCAGAGTTGACAGCATCTTTGAGAGCTACGATTGCAAACCGAATTATACTTGTATAGTTACTAGACTTATCCAAGTGGGAGACTGTTGGAATAGTGTCTAAGGCTGTAACCATATTAGGCAAGTATTTGATCCAGTTGTGCATGGTCCTTTTGGGTTGCCTTCACCATAGCAACTTGATAGGATGATTTATTAAGAGAGAGTAAATATTATTAATATATTATGGGAATAATGTAATGAATAATATATTGTTATTTGATTAATATAAGTCATAGAATTAATTAGAATTAATTTGGTGACTTAAAGAGATTAATTAAATAAAGGGGTATAAACTGTCAATTGTTTGATAGTTAAGCTTTAGACTGTAAATCCATTGGGATATGCTTTGGACGAATTCTAAGAGTGTTAGGATAGCTCAAATCGTCCAAAGGGTTATCTAGGAATGGATTTGGATAGCCTTAAGAGAAGATTATCCAATTAGGGTTTAGGTTGTAACCCTTAAGGAGTCTACAAGTATAAATAGACCCTATGGCTGAAGGAATTCGACACATCTCATAAAGTAAGAGAACTTTGGTCGAATTCCTCCCCTCTCCACTCTCCTAAATCATTCTTATTTCTATTGGTGTTTGTAAGCCATTAGAGGAGTGACATTTGTGACTCTAGAAGCTCCAAGACCTCAAGATCAACAAGGAACTCAAAGGTATGATTCTAGATCTGTTTCAATGTTGTTATTTAACCTAATTAGTCATTAGAAGACTTGGATTCAAAGCATGTTTATTAGAAAGCCTAGATCCAAGCATTAGGGTTTTGCATGCGCACATAAGAAAGTTCTTATGGCTAAAACCCATCAAATACCACATACAACACATACGCCTTTCCGTGCCATAACTCTATGGGACCCTCCGGTCCAAGTGTCTCAGGGGACTTCCGTCCCAAATCCTGGTAGACCTTCCGATCCTACCCGTATCGACCTTCCGGTCCGTAACCTCCTGACCTTCCGGTCCATGTCCTCTTGACCTTCCGGTCCATATCATCTTAACCTTCCGGTCCTTATCATACATAGCATACATAATGCATACATATCACATATCAGCTTATAGCACATACATCTCATAGCATATAAGACCTTCCGGTCACACATAGGTACCCTTCTAGGTACAGTATAGTGTGAAGAGTCACCTCGGGTATCTCGGATCATCTATCACACGAGAACACTGATCTAGCCCCCAGCTAATCACATAAACAATACTAATAAATAATGGCTCTCAAAGGCTAGATTAAATCCATTCCTACAATCCCACAGAAGGGTAAATGACCTTTTTACCCCTCCCTGACCCAAAAGTCTAAATGTTGACCAAAACCCTAAAAGTCAACGAAAGTCAACCCTCCGAGTTACGTTGCGCGTACCAAATCTGTACGCTGGGTGTACCCAACGACTTCACAGAATTGGGGAACGCGACCCCTTACGTTGCGCGTACTGGGAGTACGCCCCGCGTAACTCCCAGTTTTAGATTCCTTTTGATTTTGGGTCTTAAACGGTTAAGAAACACATCCAACTTTCAGATCTGACTGCCCCTAAGCCTCTTAATCAATAAAGTCGGTAATTTTATGCCTTTGCATGGCTATAAAAGTCACCAACACCCATAACATTCCATTTCCAACACTTAAAAGCCCATAACTCAAGCATGACTCCATAATAACGATCAAGTTGGGATTTTTATGGATTTACATCACATACATCACTGAAATGGAACAGATCTAGGTCCATGGAGTCCCTTATGCTCATAAAGTCTCCACCGTTGGGATTTTAACCCTAAAAATGGACCATGCAACACCAAACCAAAATAAAGAGGAAAGTTCTGAGAGAGTGAAGCTCCTCACTTTGAAGAACTTAGATCCAAGCTTGAACATCAAACCCTAGTCTCCACAAGCACCTCCCCTTCTTCTTCACTAACACACAAAGGCACTTTTTGCTCAAAACACTCACACACAAGCTTTAGGACGAAGGAAATGCTCTCTTAGGGTTTCACTCTCTAATATGGTGGCTGAGGATAAGGCCTTAGCATTCCTTTTATAATGCACAAGCCACAATTTAGGGTTTGCATCTGGGCCCGCTACGCCCAGCGTACCAAGGCGAGTCTGCGTCCAACTTATGCACATGAGTACGCGCAACATACTCTCCAGTATGCCCAGCGTACTCATTTGCAACACTTTCTACTCAAGGGCTAATCTTGACAACTTGACAAAAGAGAAGTGTTAAATAGTTGTACCTGAATTTCAGGATGTTGTAGTTCTCCCCCACTAGAACTAGATTTCGCCCTCGAAGTCTCATGCTGAAAACAACTCCGGACGCTGCTCGCGTATCTCCGACTCCGGCTCCCAAGTTAGCTCGGACCCCTTCCGATGTTGCCACTGGACCTGAACCAGGGGCACCTCCTTGTTCCTCAGAACCTTGATCTTCTGATCCAAGATTGCGATCGGCCTCTCAACATAATTCAGGCCCGCATCCACCTAAATATCCTCCAGCAGCACCACCGCAGACTCGTCGGCCATACACTTCCTCAGCTTAGACACGTGGAAGGTATCATGTATCTGACTCAACTCCGCAGGTAGCTCCAACCGATATGCTACCCTGCCCACCCTCGCGGTCACCCTGAACGGACCAATATACCAGGGCCCCAGCTTGCCCCTCTTCCTGAATCGAATCACTCCTTTCCAAGGAGACACTTTCAGGAGTACGAAGTCTCCGAACTGAAACTCGAGCTCGGATCGTCGCTTATCCGTGTAACTCTTCTGGCAACTCTGAGCTGTCAACAACCTCTGCCTGACCTGTTGTATCTGCTCTATCGTCGGAAGCACTATCTCAGTGTTGCCCATCACTCGCTGCCCTACCTCTCCCCAACAAATGGGAGTCCCACACCTCCTCCCATACAACAACTCAATGGGAGGCATACCAATGCTCGAATGGTGACTGTTGTTATAGGAAAACTCAGCCAATGGCAAATACGTGTCCCAACTCCCTTTGAAGTCCAACACACATGCCCGAAGCATGTCCTCGAGCGTTTGAATTGTCCGCTCACTTTGTTCGCCCGTCTGTGGGTGGTAAGCAGTACTGAAATGCAGCCTCGTACCCAACTCCTCATGGAACTCCTTCCAGAACCTGGAAGTGAAACGTACATCCCGATCTGAGACAATCAAGATCGGCACTCCATGCCGCGATACCACCTCCCTCACATACAACTGTGCCAGCCTCTTTGCAGAAGAGCTCTCACTAATAGCAAGAAAGTGAGTGCTCTTCGTCAGTCGGTTGACGATCACCCAAAATGCATCGACACCCCTCATGGTCCTCTGCAATTTGGTGATGAAATCCATAGGAATCTATTCCCACTTCCATTGGGGAACCTCAAGTGGCTGCAACTTGGCATGCTGACGCTGGTGCTCGGCCTTAACCCTGCGACAGGTCAAGCACCTCTCAACAAACCATGCTACATCCCTCTTCATACAGGGCTACCAATCATCTTTCTTCAAATCCAAATACATTCTAGTGGCCTCGGGATGGATCGAGAATCTCGATCTATGCGCCTCCTCCATCAAAGTGGTGCGCGCCCCACCTGCATACGACACCCAAATCTGAACCTGAAAGGTCATAAGCCCGTGGCTATCGGTAACGAACTTAGGTATCTGCTCAATCACCCGCTCTCTCTTACGGTTGTCTAGTCTCATGGCCTTTTCCTGGGCCTCCCGAATGGTGTCCAACACCGGAGTCATCACTGTCAGACGCATACAAATGTCTCGAGTCGGGCCACTCTCCGCCCTACGACTCAAGGCATCAGCTACAACATTAGCTTTGCCCGGGTGGTACAGGATCTCACAATCTTAATCCTTTACCACGTCCAAACGTCTCCTCTGGTGCATATTCAGATTAGGCTGATCCATCAAATACTTCAAGCTCTTGTGGTCCGTGTATACGGTACACCGAACCCCATACAAATAGTGACGCCAGATCTTGAGGGCGAACACCACTATCCCCAACTCCAGATCGTGGGTGGGATACCTTGTCTCATGAGGCTTCATCTGCCTCAATGCATATGCTATCACATGCCCCCTCTGCATGAGTACTGCACCCAACCCCGATATCGATGTGTCACAATACACCACAAAATCCTCCATAATCTCTGGCGAGGGATAGCACCGGGGCTTCATATAATCTCTGGCGAAGTGTCTCAAACAAGGTCTGCTGCTCCGGACCCCATGAAAAAGCAATACCCTTCCGGGTCAACCTGGTGAGAGGCACGACGATCTTGGAGAAATCTTTGATAAATCTCCGATAATAGCCGGCCAATCCTAGAAAACTCCTGATCTCAGTGGGTGATCTCGGTACCTCCCATCCCATAACCGCCTCAATCTTGGCCGGATCGACCAATATCCCATTCTGGTTAACGAGGTGTCCCATTAAATGGACCTCTCGTAACCAAAAATCACACTTGGAGAATTTGGCGAAAAGCCTCTCCGACCTCAATACCCCAAGAATCTCTCTTAGATGCTCCTCGTGCTGCTCTCTAGATCTCGAATACACCAAAATATCATCATTGAACACGATCACCGACCGATCTAGCATCGGCCTGCACACCCTGTTCATGATATCCATGAACGCTGCAGGTGCATTAGTGAGCCCAAATGGCATCACCACGAACTCGTAATGCCCATAACGAGTTCTGAACGTCGTCTTCTGGATATCTTCATCCCACACTCTCATCTGATGATATCCCAACCTCAAGTCTATCTTGGAGAACCAAGACGCTCCCTGCAACTGATCGAATAGATCATCGATCGTCGGTAAAGGATAACGGTTCTTGACCGTCAACTTGTTCAACTCCCGGTAATCAATGCACATCCAGTGTGAACCATCCCTTTTACTGAAAAAAAAGGATCGGCGCTCCCCATGGTGAGCTACTCGGTCTAATAAACCCCTTCCCCAGCAGCTCCTGAAGCTTCGAGGATAACTCCTATATCTCTGGCGGCGCAAGGCGATAAGGTGCCTTGGCGATAGGCGCTGCCCCCAGAACCAAATCGATACGGAACTCTACCTGCCTCTCGGGATGCACACCCGACAACTCCTCGGGAAAAACATCCGGGAACTCGCGCACTATTGGAACCTCATCAATCGAACTTGGCCTCCCAGCAGCCACTCGTGTGTCCATCACATAGGCTACAAGCCCGCTGCAGCCCTGCTGTAAACTCTGTCTCGCTATGGCAGCCGAACAAAACACTGACCCACGTCAGGTACCCTCACCGTACACCGTAAGTACTCCCCCACTAGGGTCTCGTATCGTCACCAACTAGCGATCGCAGTCTATAACAAACCCAAATCGGCTCAACCAATCGATGCCCAATATGACACACACGTCCCCCATCGCAATCGGGACCATGTCTATCAGGAACTCCACACCGAAGATCTCAAGTACACATCCTCGAGTCACATCTGTAGCATACACCGCTCGCTCGTTAGCTATAGAAACTTGCAGAGGTCGACTCAGCGCCTCTCGTCAGATACTGATGTGCTGACTAAACGCTAAGGAAACAAATGACCGACTCGCACCTGAGTCAAATAACACCAAAGCAGGTACAAAATTCACAAGAAAAGTACCTACGCATATCATAATATAAGCACAACACCTCAAACTCAACATAAATAAATGAAAGAATACATACCAGCCACGACATCGGGCGCTGCGCAGACCTCCTCCGTTGTCAACTGGACGGCTCCCCTACGAGCCTTCGGTGCCTCGACATTCACCGGCCGAACCTCAGTAGCTCGCACGGCGGCAGGTGCAGATCCCTGATGTGCTCCATGTGATGTCCCCCGCAGCTACGGACACTCGGCCTTCCGATGGCCCATCTGGTTGCAATGAAAGTAAACCATGAAACTCTTAGGGAAATCCTTGGCTATATGCCCTTCCTTGCCACATTTGTAGCAAGCACCCGATCGAAAAACCCCCTCATGTCCCTTGCCGCACTTTCCGCAAGTGCGGCCCTTCTGGCCTCCAGATCTCGAATCGGCGGGCTTTGCCCGCTTGGCTGCCGGCTGAGACTGTGTCGGCGGCCGATCCATCCCCCGAGACTCGGCCTCCTCCCTGGCCTGAGTCTCCAACTCAATCTCCCTCTTCTGGGCATTTTCCTGGAGCTCGACAAATGTACGATAAGTCGATTTCGATACGAACTCCTGAATATCCATCCTCAGAATGCTCAAATACCGGCTCATGTCTGCCTGCTCAGTAGACACCTGCTTAGGGCAGAACATCGCCTTCTCATCAAACTTTCTTGTAACTACAGTCACATAATCAGTACCCGGCTTGAGGGTCAAGAACTCCTAAGCCAACCGTTCCCTCTCCATTGGAGGAACATACTCGTCTCTGAACATGGTAGTGAACCTCTCCCAGGTCACCTCTGAAATCTCTGCAAAGAGTGAAGCTCGCCGTCACGAACTTCCACCAGTCCTTCGCTCCCAAGCGAAGCTAGTTCAGCGCGAACCGTACCCTTAGATGCTCCGGACATGAACACGTGTAGAAGCATCCCTCGATATCAGAAATCCATCTCATTGCAGCAATCGGGTCCTGCGTCCCATCAAACTTTGGTGGCTTCATGTTGCTGAACTCTTGAAACAACAACGAGTCACCTCCCTGAGGCCTAGCAGCAGCCACAGCTGCAGTAGCTACAGCAGCCGCAACCTTAGTCACTGCTGCGTACCACTTATCAAAAGTATCAATCAATGTTGTCTTGATAGACCTAAACATCTCCAGAATCTCGACTCGGATGGCAGCAGCCACCTCTTCATGAATCAACCTGCGGATCACCTTATCACTAACACCACTGCTCTCAGGTGTGGCGTGTGCCACAATGATGTCTCTCTAAAATATCAGAGATCTGCTCGGGCATACTCGCACTTGATAACACAACCCTACTTGTTCCCTAGTACCCTAAGGATTCTTACTTGGACTGCGCATTGATACGGTGTCTTCGGTAGTATGGGCCCTTATACTACCGTCCACACTGCATCAGTATTCACCCCAAGTCCTCCTCCTTGGATCGCAGACCACAAGTACTCTACATCTCGCTAGCATAGGCTACCCTTCGGTAGACCTCTCATAAGCTCCTCACTGCTACCTACTCACTCTCAAGCATCTAATAGCAACATAAATCTTCCCAGGCTAAGGCATCACAAATCAGGCCACTCTAGTCCTAATATGAATACCTAGCCTACTCTAGCATGCATATCATATCATAACATATCTCATAACACATAATGTAAGGGTATTTTGGGAAATCACCATTCGGGCGCTGGCTGATCGTACACACCGCTCCGTTCTGCCTTTCTCAAAATCTTTTACTCTCTTAGAAAAATTGTTTATTTTATGAAAAACTTTCTCAAATCCTCAGTTTGAGTTCAGATACATCCGAAGTTGCACCCGAATCCCTCAAACCAGGGCTCTGATACCAACTTGTAACAACATAAATTTTCAAAGCAATTTTTCATTTTTAAATCATATTTTCAATCATCAAAACAATATCAAAGAAACTGTATCCAATGTCATCATAACAACAAATCCCAGAATCTCAAAAGATCTCAAATACATAAATCCTCTCAGTGTGTACAGATCATGTCGATGCCTTCCCACGATCCTCGCTAGTACCTGAAACACACAACATAACAACTGTAAGCATAAATTCTTAGTGAGTTCCCCAAAATACCACATACAACACATACGCCTTTCCAGGTCATAACTCTGTGGAACCCTCCGGTCCGAGTGTCTCAGGGGACTTCTATCCCGAATCCCGGTAGACCTTCCGGTCCTACCCATATCGACCTTCTGGTCCGTCACCTCCTAACCTTCCGGTCCATGTCCTCTTGACCTTCTGGTCCATATCATCTTGACCTTCCGGTCCTTATCATACATAGCATACATAACGCATACATATCACATATCAGCATATAGCACATACATCTCATAGCATATAAGACCTTCCAGTCACACATAGGTACCCTTCCAGGTACAGTATAGTGAGAAGACTCACCTTGGGTATCTCGGATAATCTCTCACACGAGAACACTGATCTAGCCCCCGCCTAATCACATAAACAATACTAATAAATAATGGATCTCAAATGCCAGATTAAATCCATTCCTACAATCTGATAGAAGGGTAAATGACTTTTTTACCCCTCCCTGACCCAAAAGTCTAAATGTTGACCAAAACCCTAAAAGTCAACGAAAGTCAACCCTCCAGGTTACGCTGTGCGTACCAAATCTGTACGTTGGGCGTACCTGGCGACTTCACAGAATCGGGGAACACGACCTCTTACGTTGCGCATACTGGGATTACGCCCCGCATAACTCCCAGTTTCAGATTCCTTTTAATTTTGGGTCTTAAACGGTTAAGAAACACGTCCAACTTTCAGATCTGACTGCCCCTAAGCCTCTTAAACCATAAAGTCGATGACTTTAAGCCTTTGCATGGCTGTAAAAGTCACCAACACCGATAACATTCCATTTCCAACACTTAAAAGCCCATCACTCAAGCATGACTCCATAATAACGATCAAGTTGGGATTTTTATGGATCTACATCACATACATCACTGAAATGGGACAGATCTAGGTCCATGGAGTCCCTTATGCTCATAAAATCTCCACCTTTGGGATTTTAACCCTAAAAATGGACCATGCAACACCAAACCAAAATAAAGAGGAAAGTTCTGAGAGAGTGAAGCTCCTCACTTTGAAGAACTTAGATCCAAGCTTGAATTTTAAACCCTAGCCTCCACAAGCACCTCTCCTTCTTCTTCACTAACACACAAAGGCACTTTTAGCTCAAAACACTCACACACAAGCCTTAAGACGAAGGAAATGCTCTCTTAGGGTTTCACTGTCTGATATGGTGGCTGAGGATAAGGCCTTAGCATTCCATTTATAGTGCACAAGCCACAATTTAGGGTTTGCATTTGGGCCCGCTACGCCCAGCGTAACCCTAGGTACGCCCAACGTACCAAGGCGAGTCTGCGTCCAACTTAAGCGAAAGGTTAAATAGTTGTACCTGAATTTCACTCAAGGGCTAATTTTGACAACTTGACAAAAGAGAAAGGTTAAATAGCTGTACGTGAATTTTGGGGTGTTACTGTTGGATTAGTGTCTAAGTCCATTACTATATTTAGTATGTACTTGACCCGACCCGGCATGGTCTATTTGGGTTGCACTTCACCGACAAAATTTATATGGATAGTCTTTTGAGAATAGTATATTTATGATTTATATTAATATATTATAAGTTCTAATATATTAATATGGAGTCATGTTATTTAATTAGTATTGATATAGACTTAATTTAGAATTAATTAAGTGATCGAAATGAACTAATTAAATATGGACTCTTATATATGTGGAATGGGCCAAGTTCATTTAGGTTGGGCTAAGATTTCATGGATAGTCCATGGAGTGTTTAACCCATGGATCATATGAAATGAAAGGTCATGCGTTTAACCCTAGTCTCCTCACTATATAAAGATGTCCTTGGTTGGTGAAATTGGCACCAATGTGGGTACACTAAGAGGGCTAGCCGATTACACTAGAGAGAACCAAAGTATTCTTATTCTCAAATTCTTCCAAGGTGTTTTGGTGATTTGTGATTCCACTTAAGGCATCCATACTATTGGGGCTAAGCTCTTAAAGCTTGAAGACATCAAGCTACACCACAAGGTATGTCATCTAACTAGTCTTTGTAGTATAGTTGCCTCATAGTATGCTAGTTAGGATTAAAGCCTTGGAAAGTTCTTATTTGAATGTATAATAGAGAAAACATAGATCCAAGGTTTATAGGGTTGCATGTACACCATAGGAGTGTTAGAATGCTCAAAACCCAACAGTTACAACTCTACATCCTAATTAGACGTTGGCAACCTTACATTCGCTACCTATGATGCACATAAAATAAGTGGGTCAGGTTTTGGAAACCTAGTGAGATGCATATGGTTTTCAAGCCCATAATATATTAATGAGAATATATAATAACATGTCTACAACAAACATTATAGGTATAATCTGACATAAGACCACCTATTCTACCCAATCGATTCTCATAAGTCCTAAAGTAATGATTTTCTAGAGGAATCATCCTACCTGATAAACTGTTTGATTATCTAGTTGACTACATAGCTAGGGGAGTCCATGGTCAATGTAAGTTATATATAAAGGCAACCAATGTTCATAGCTATTGATAAATATGGTATCCCATTTTATCTACGTATGTAGGTTATAAGTCCACATTTGCAACGTAATTCACTAGACTGCCTAGAATAGTAAAGTGTTGTCATCTACTCTGGTCGATGACCTAGAGATACTTGCCAGTTATCTGATCTGGACCCATCATTTATGGTCAGTAAAAAAGAAGAGGACCACTACACTCCATTTTGATCTCTCACTCTAACCTCAGAATGAGACCTATCCAATATTCAGATCATTTGGAACTAATTTCCCTTTATAAGTCTATAATTATCCCAGATTATATATAAAGGCAATCCAACATATTTCCTAATAAGCAATATTATTATAGCTATACAAAATAGCACATAGTATAACTAATACAATTAGAATTCAATAAATAATTTTATTAAATTATGCTATTTAATGTAACTATGCACTCACCTGACAAAAGTAGGTCACTTGAGGTTAGGGTAGCGCTTCGCCTTAACACTTCTCAAATACCTAAACGTATAAAGCATTAAGTCTTAATCTAGTTTCATAATCATGACAACTATAAAATGATAGACTAGATTCCTAAATCATTCCAATGTCTACATCAAGATCTATCAAGTAAGGATTAACCAGGTAGGATCATATCGGAGGTAGGGTCCGTTTGGTATACAAATATATTGTTTGGAAATCACACTTTAAACACCTCACTAAATCTAGCCTAGACATCACCCCCGTAAGTAGATCCATCAATATAATGACTTGGAATCACTGACAAATCTTAATTATAGGTCCATAATAACGAATATGACTTTAATTAAAAGTTACACTTAAAATAAAATACGTGTAGCTTAACTTATAGAGTAATCTCATGAAAACCGGGAATTATGCGTGCAGAACTCTGACGTGAGAGCTTTTAGTATCTGAGAATCTAACACCGTAGGGCCTTGCTAAAGTGTTCGGGAACTGTGGAGTAAAAGACTAGAGATAAGAGAGAAATTTCAGAGAGGATATGAAGGAATTGGGTGAGAAGTGATGTTTTAAATCGGAGATTATATAGGCCCAAAAAGTGACAGCACGCTATGCAAGCGGTCAACAAGGTGACATGGCAGTTACTGAGTGGTGACAACTATCACATTCTTGGTGAATTATCAGGGCATGTCGTGCCTCGGATCGGCACGTACGACTGTACAAAGAAAAATTTGATTTCTTTATATCCACACGTAGCTATCCACGAGATCTACAACTTTTGTTTAGACTCCGCCAGTTATTCTCACTTTATTTTTAAAGTTATATTTTTTACAGACTTAAATTTTTTAATTCCATGCGAAAATCATATTTTTCTTGTATGATATCCGTTTTCACTGTCTTAATATCGACAGAGAGATATTCACAAGATCTTCAACTCTCGTTTAGATTATTTTTCCTAACAATCGACCAATTTCAATCTTGGTTTTTCAGCCAGATACTGTGTTGCTGAAACTTCATAAAAATCACGACTTCCTTTCATGAAGTTATATTTATTTGTTCTTTATATGCACGGGTTTTCTTACCGATTACTATGACTTTTGTTTAGATTATTTATCCAAAATAATCTTTTATTTTTAATTTATGTTTTCACCATATGTATTATGTTTCGATGTAAGATTTTACACAAATATCAAATACACCTAATATTTATAAAATTTACTTAAACACATATGTATTTGAATAATTTACTTTTATTTATTCTTAAAAATTTACAATAGTTAACCGAAATGGTTACAACTTTGATAACTAATTCTACCAGGAAACACAGGTCTTAGAATTCTCCCCCCATAGGATGATTCGGTCTTGGAATCATGCATCATCAAATAGATATGGATTGCGACTTTTCTTGTCTCTCTTTGTCTCCCATGTGAGGTTTGGCCCTACCGAATGTTTCCATCACACTAACACTAAGTCAACCATCTTATGTTGTAACGTCTTGGTCTTACAATCAACGATTGCTCCTGGCTTATCGACCAACCTTTTATCTTCATCAATCCTTATTTCTAAATGTGGGATCATATCGGGTTCTCCTCCCTCATACTTCCTAAAATAAAAAACATGAAAGGTGTTGTGGATACCTTCTGATTTAGGTGGAAATTCAAGCTTGTAAGTTGGTTTCCTAATCTTCTAAAGTACTTTGAAAGGTCCAATAAAATGACGACTTAAATTCCTATGTTTTATGAATATTATTAATCCCTTCCATGGAGAAAACATAAGTAGTACTCGATCGTTGTCCTTAAATACTACAGGTCGTTTCTTTTTATCTGCATATATCTTCTAACGAATTTGAGCAGCTAACATTCTTTGTCAGATGATTTTGCTTTATAAACGGTCTATTGAACCATCTCAGTGATGGGTTTTGAGCACTATAACATTCCTATGGTGCACATACAACCCTAATGCTTTGAATCTAATTTTTCTCTAGTTATACATGCAATTTTCATTTTCCAAAACATGAAGCCTAATTAGCATACAACATTGATATATGAAACATAAAACGAGTTAGATGATTACCTCTTTGTTGTAGCTTGTAGAACCTGGTCTTACAAGAGCTTAGCACCTCAAATGTGATGCCTCAAATAAGTCACAAAACACCAAGAACAAATCGAGGATTATGAGAGTGGTTTAGGAGGCACCAAAATTGGCTAGCTTCTTTTTAGAATACCCACGTGTCCGATTTTAGTGCTTAGGGGGTTACATTTATAGTGTAGAATTCCAAGGGTCACTTGTAAACCCTAATCCATTCACTTAGGTTTTTGATCCAATAACTCATTTGGACTAACACTTCATGGATTCTCACATAAGCTTAGTCCATTACTAGTCAATCATGGATCATTAGCCTAAACTATATGCATCACTAATTTACATAATCAACCCCTGTTAATTTAATCAGTCACTTTTGATCACTAAATTAATTCCAAATTAAATCTTGATCAATACCAATTAAATAATATGATTTCTCAATTAATATATCATTCTCATAATATATTAATAAATCACAAATAACCTCTTTCTCAAATATCCTTCCTATCAAATTGCTCCGGTGAATGCAACCCAAATGGACCATGCTACTATTGGGTTAAGTACATACCAATTATAGTTATGGACTTAGACACCTAATCTAACAGTGTCCCACATGGATAAGTCTAATAATTATAACTGCAAGTATGACTTCAAAAACCGACTAGCAATAATAGCTCTCAAAAGCCGCTGTCAACTCTGATCACTAACGCATCCATTAGATAAGGGATCATAAAATCCTCTGTTCTTCAAGATATCGTGTGGACAGAGACATGGAATGAAGTCATACTCATTGTACAACAGTTTGTTTCCCGATTTCTGATTTGTTTGACATAAAACTTAATTGAACACATCAATTGAGTCCTGACCGGGCCCGACACATAAGTCAAAACAAAATCATCGAGGGGCCCAAGATATCGCTTTTATTCCTCTTAGGATAAAAGGAATAGTTAAACTTCGACTTATATGCTTGTACTAATTACTTGTTAAGTTATACACAACATCACGTTTTATAACATCAAGTTACTAATGTGTTTACGCACTATCAATATACAACCAATTCGTATTCAACAACTCATATATCTTGGTTTGAAGATTATATGATATTATCGTCTCACAATCACTCGTGATAAAATTCCATGAAGTGATTCGTGTGAGCGTGGGTTTAATCCATTACTCAAATCTTATTTCAGGAGCACTCATGAATGTTGTAGCAAACTTTTGCTATGTCTAAACACCTTAGACAATCTACACTCTAATTCATGATAGTCTGACCTCATAGCCTACTTCCAAATATGATCGACTGTGGATGGTTTGAATAATCTTATTATTCTGGAAGTCAAAGCATGCAAATTGAAACAACAGTAAACAATTGACACAAGATAGTAACTTTACTCATAAATAGAACTACTTTTATTGTATCATCAAATGTCAATTACATTTTATCTATTACAAGTTTCTAAACAACTATCTAATCACTAAAACTAATATCGCCCTTCGGTCTAATACTCCTAGCATGCTGCAAGTGCTTAACCCTACTTAGTCCCTTCGTAAGGGATCTGTTGGGTTCTATTCTAACGAGACTCTCTTTACTACGAGGAGTCCTTCTTTTATCTGATGTCCTATGAAGTGATATTTTATGTCGATGTGTCTGGATCTGCCATGGTCCCTTGGTTAAGGAGACCGCACTCTCGCTATCACAGGAAATCTACATAGGCTCCTTTACAGTTGGTACAACTCCAAGGTCTCCGAAGAAGTTCTTTAGCCATATCGCCTCCTTCAACGCTTCACTTGTTGCTATGTACTCTGATTCACACATTGAATCAGCTACAGTCTCCTGTTTGGAATTTTTCCAAGTTACTGCTCCTTCATTTAGGGTAAATACCCAGCCCGACTGAGAGCGGAAATTATCTCTTTTGGTCTGAAAGTTGGTGTCACTATACCCTGTCACTCTCAAGTCATTTCTCCCACCAAGGGTAAGGACCCAGTCCTTTGTCTTTCAAAGGTACTTGAGAATGTTCTTTACCACAGTCCAATGAGCTCTACCAGGACTCCCTTGATATCTGCTGACCATGCTCAAAGCAAAGGCCACATCAGGGCGAGTACATGTCATAGCATACATGATAAAGTTAATTGTAGAAGCATATAGTGCTCGGGTCACCTCTGCTATCTCGGCATTGGTACTTGGGCTTTGAGTCTTACTCAATTTCATATTGCTTTGGATAGGTAATTCTCCTTTCTGGGAGTTCTCCATGTTGAAACGTTTCAACACCTTGTCCAGGTAGGTACTTTGACTAAGTCTTATTATCTTTTACTCCTATTTCTTAATATCCTTATCCTTAGAATGTAAGCAGCTTCTCCAAGTTCCTTCATAGCAATATACTTTCAAAGCCTGGAGTTAACCTCCTGAAAGGTTGGAACGTCATTTCCTATGAGAAGTATGTCGTCTACATACAATACCAGAAATCTAACTATACTTCCACTAGCTTTGACATATACATAGGACTCATCCTTGCTTCTTGAAAAGCCAAATTCTTTGACTTTCTCATCGAACCAAAGATTCCATCTGCGAGATGCTTGTTTCAATCCATAAATGGATTTATCAAGCTTACACACTCTATTAGGGTACTTAGCTTCGACAAAGGCTGATTCATGTAAACATCTTCAGTCAACTTCCCATTTAGGAAAGCGGTCTTGACATCCATTTTCCATATTTCATAATCATCAAATGCAGTTATGGCTAGCATAACCCTTATAGACTTGATTTTGGCCACTGGTGAGAAGGTCTCGTTATAGTCAACTCCAGGAGTTTGAGTAAAGCCCTTCGCAAACAATCACGCCTTATATGTGTGTACTTTCCCATCCATGTTGGTCTTCTTCTCGAAGATCCACCTGCATCCGACTATCTTCCGACCTGGTACATTGTCAACCAATTTCCAAACCTGATTATCATACATGGACTGAATCTCACTGTCCATAGCCTCCTTCCATTTTACGGACTCGGGACTCGCCATGGCTTCCTTGTAGTTATTGGGCCCATCCAAATTTACCAGTGTACTATCACTGATAAATGTATCACCATTTGTAGTAAAATGGAAACCATAAAACTCAGGTGCCATTCTAACTCTACCGAAATGTCTCAGAGGTAAGGACTCATCAACTAGTTCAACAAGAGCTCCTCCTCAGGTTGAGTGCTAGTGTGTGAGGTTCCTTCATCACTTAACTCTTGAAGCTCTTCAAGGTCAATTTACCTCCCACAGTCCTCTTGACATATGAGTACTCTTTCGCGGAAAACCCTTCTCCTTGCAACAAAGACAACATTATCAGTTGATCTATAGAAGAGATATCCAAAGGATTTATGTGAGTAGCCAATGAAAATACAACGCTCACTATGAGGTTTGAGCTTGTCATGAGTCTCTCGTCTTACGAAAGCCTCGCAACCCCAAACCTTGATATGTGTCAACGAGGGAACCTTCCCTGTCTACATTTCATCAAGTGTTTTGGCAACATTCTTATTTGGGACTAGATTAAGGATATGGGCGGCTGTCTCTAAGGCATACCCCCAGAATGAGATTGGTAACAAAGCTTGACTCATCATGGAACAAACCATGTCTAACAAGGTTCTAATGCGCCTCTCAGCCACACTATTGAGCTGTCGTGTTCTAGGTGGCGTCAATTGTGAAACAATTTCACATTCCTTAAGATAGTTGTGGAACTCAATACTAAGATACTAACCACCTCGATCGTATCAGAGCATCTTTATCTTCCTGCCCAACTGATTCTCCACTTCTTTTTTAAACTCCTTGAATTTTTCAAAGGTTTCTGACTTATGCTTGATTAAGTAGATATAACCATATCTGCTATAATCATCGGTAAAAGTCACATAGAAGCGGTTAGCATCCCTTGTGGCGGAACAGAAGGGCCTACACACACTGGTGTGTATGAGATCCAAGAAACCCTCACCTCTTTCACAAGTACTGGTGAAAGGTGACTTGGTCAGCTTTCCAAGTAAACAAGATTCGCATGTGTCGTCCGACTTTAATTCAAATGACTCCAGCACTCCATCCTTTTAGAGTTGGGCTACGCGGTTCCTTTTGACATGTCCAAGACGACAATGCCACAAGCATTCCTTGTCCAAACCATTCGACGAATCAATATGAATACATTATTTCCTAGGTTTTTCGATAACCATCACAGTTTCATATATACCATTAAAAGGCAATGCTTCAAAATAAAACTTACCATTATAAAATGCATTAATAGAACCAATTTCGTTATTAAATGATTTATACAAACCATGAAAAGAAATAATGTTTCTCGCCATATCTGACGAGTAGCAACAATTATTCAAATCTAATTCTAACTCATTACTAAGAAACAAAGAATAAAATCCAATCTTGGTGATAGGCGATGCTTTCCTATTCCCCATGATAAAGTTTATATTCCCGTGCTCCACATCCCTACTTCTTTTTAGACGCTGCAAATCAGAAAAAATGTCAAAACCACATCTTGTATCAAGGACCCAAGAATTAGCATGTGACGAGTTATTAGAATGAATAGTATAAATACCTGTGAAGGTGAGCTTTATCTTCCCATACTTAATGTCCTGCAAGTACTTAGGGCAGCTTCATTTCCAGTGACCATTTTCATGATAATGGAAGCACTCTGATTCTTTTGGATTGGAAGAGGGAGCAGCAGAACCACCTTTGGACCCACTAGAAGAGGCTCCATCACAATACTTTCCATAGTGATTCATTGTAGGAGCTTTCCTTTTCTTCCTTTTACCATGTCCAATTTTTAGGACTGGGGCAATAGCAATAGGAGTAGGTACAACAGATTTTCCTTTCAAACTACTTTCAACAATTCTAAGAAGGCCTTGAAACTTTCTTAGAGTGACTTCCTCCTTGTTCATATGATAATTCATTCTGAACTAATCATAACAAGAAGTTAAAGAGTGTAGGATAATCACTACCATATCAGAAAAACGGATTTTTTGATACAAAGTAGTTTGTGGTAATGATTGTAATCCAATTGAAGCCAAAAACCCCAAAAATCTGCCAACAGACTGTCCAACTCGTCGAGTCTAGCAATGGACTCGTCGAGTTCATCATGGAGGCGTCGATTTCTTCATAGGACTCATCAAGTCTTGCAGTCAGAGTGCAGTTTTCAATTTGCTTCAACTTTGAACAATTAACCAATGCATCAATATAACAGAAAACACCCTATGGTCTGATACCATTGATGGGTTTTGAGCACTATAACATCCCTATGGTGCACATACAACCTTAATGCTTTGGATCTAAGTTTTCTCTAGTTATACATGCAATTTTCATTTTCCAAAGCATGAAGCCTAACTATCTTACAACATTGATATTTGAAACATAAAACGAGTTAGATGATTACCTCTTTGTTGTAGATTGTAGAACTTGGCCTTACAAGAGCTTAGCACATCAAATGTAATGCTTCAAATAACTCACAAAACACCAAGAACAAATGGAGGATTATGAGAGAGGTTTAGGAGGCTCCAAAATTGGAGAGCTTCTTCTTAGAATACCGATGTGTCCGATTTTAGGGCTTAGGGGGTTACATTTAGTTATATTTTAGAATTCCAAGGGTCACTTATAAACCCTAATCCATTCACTTAGGCTTTTGATCCAATAATTATTTGAACTAACACTTCATGGACTCTCACATAATCTTAGTCCATTACTAATCAATCATGGATCATTAACCCAAACTATAAGTATCACTGATTTACATAATCAACCCCTGTTAATTTAATCAGTCTCTTTTGATCATTAAATTAATTCCAAATTAATTCTTGATCAATACCAATTAAATAATATGATTTCTCAATTAATATATCATTCTTATAATATATTAATAAATTATAAATAACCTCTTTCTCAAATATCTTTCCTATCAAATTGCTTCGGTGAATGCAACCCAAATGGACCATGCTGCTATTAGGTCATGTACATACCAATTTTACTTATGGGCTTAGACACCTAATCCAACACTCAGGACCCCACAAAGTGCTTTTCTACTACTTCTAGCCAACAATATGTCCTACGACACCTCCTTTTATACAACGCTTCATAAGGATGCATGTTGATAGTTGAGTGATAACTATTATTGTAGGTGACTTTGATAATGGTAGGTGATCATCCCAACTACCAACGAACTCTAAAGCACATTTCTGAAACATATCTTCCAAAGTTTGGATGATATGCATGATAGGAAGTACTTAAACATAACTTCATACCCATTTCCTTTAGTAGACTCTTCCAGAATCTGAAGATAAATCGATTGTCTCTGTCTGACACAATCGATAAGGCTACTCCATGAATTTTGACTATCTCCTTCATGTAGGTTTCTGCTATCTTTCTCCATATAGCAGTTTTCTCGTGTGGCTATGAAATACACACTATTTGTCAACTAGTCTACTACAAACTAATTGATTTCATGACCCTTCTTTGTCTTTGGCAACTTGGTTATGAAATACATGGTAATATCATCCCATTTACCCATGGGTGCTGGTAGAGGTTCTAAATCTTCATATGGCTTCTGATGCTGTGTTTTTACTCTTTCACAAGTCACCCATCAGCTAAGTAAGTTGCCACATCGACCTTCATGGTCAGCTACTAGTAATAGGGTTTTATATCCAAATAAATCTTGGTGCTGCCTGGGTGTATAGAATACATAGTCTTATGAGATTCTTCTGTAATAAGATCCCATATTTGGCCCATGATTGGCACCCAAATACAATTTTTGAATAAGTTTAACCCTTGATTGTCCTCTTTGAACACTAACGTCTTGCCTATACTTTCTTTCTTATTTGCATCATCGGATAAAGCTCGAGTTTGAGCTTCTTTGATCTTTTCTATAATCGTTGAAATCATCTCGATCTTTAACGATCTAGCTCTCTTCTGTTATGGATTTACCTTCCTACTCAGTGCATCGGCTATAATGTTTGCTTTAGCAAGGTGGTAAAGTATCACGTAATTGTAGTCCTTGAGTAGTTCCAACCATCGTCTTTGCATCATATTTAACTCATTTTGCATAAGGAGATATTGAAGGATTTTATGATCTATAAATAGTTTGCATTTGGTTCCATTAACATAATGTCTCCAAAATTTTTGGGAAAAAACCATTGTTGTAAGCTCTAGATCATATGTTAGGTAGTTTTGCTCGTGAGGCTTTAATTGTTGTGAATCATAAGCTACTAGTTTGTCTCTTTGGGTAAGGACACATCACAATCCAACTTTAGAAGCATCACTAAAAACTTCAGTGTCACCTATTCCTTCCGGTAGGATGAGGATTGGTGCTTAACGTAACCGCTTCTTCAATTCATCAAAAGTGTTTTCTTGATTCTCACTCAAAGTATAGGAAACTCCTTTTTTGGTAAAAGATGTCAGTGGAGCCGCAATAGAAGATAAGGCTTGGATGAATCTTCAATAGTATCCCGCCAATCCCAGAAACTGCACATTTTAGTGGGACTCTTTGGCGTCTCCCATTTCATAACAGATTTTGTCTTTCTTGGTTTTACCATTATGCCCTTCTGGCTAATCGCTTGCCCCATGAAATGTATCTATTGAATCCAAAGTCGAACTTGGAGTACTTTTCATACAACTTCTCCTTCTTTAGGTCTTCTAATACTTCTCGAAGATGTCTGGTGCGATCTTGATTGTTCTTAGAGTAAATAAAGATGTCATCGACGAACACTATTACTGATTTATCAATAAAAGGTTTATAAACTCGATGTATCAAATCCATGAAATCTTCTGGAGCATTTATTAGCCAAAAGAACGTAAGAAGCAATTCATAGTGTCCATACCTTGTTCTAAGGGCTGTGTTTTCGATGTCTTGCTCTCATATCTTCAACCGGTGATAGTCTGACTCGAGATCAATCTTGGAGAAGATGGTTGCTCCCTGTAATTGATCGAACAACTCATTTATCCTAGATAGCGGCTATCTATTTTTTATCATGTCCTTGTTTAACTCTCGATAATCAATTCACATCCTTAGTTTACCGTCCTTCTTCTTTATGAAAAGTACATGAGCTCCCCATGGTGATGAACTTGGTCTGATGAAACCTTTGTAAAGTAACTCATGGAGTTGTGTCATTAATTCCTTCATCTCAGTGGATGCTAAACAATACGGTGCTTTCACGATTGGTGTCATGATTGGCAATAAGTTGATCCTAAATTCTACTAGCCTCTCTGGTGGTAGTTATGGTAATTCATTTGGAAATACCTCAGGGAAGTCACGCACCACACACACACATATATGTATATATATATATATATATATATATATATATATATATATATATATATATATATATCGGTCATTTCCATCTTGTTTTTCTTCGTGTTAATCATGTATGCCAAGAATCCAGAACATCCCTTGGATAGGCATCTTCTGGATTTCCTCATCGTAATGATTACAGATCTTATTCTATTTTTATCGCCGTGAACCATGAGCGGCTCTCTCCTAAGGGGTAGATGTGTACCATCTTACTTCCGCATAAGATTTCTACGACGTTTTCTCACAACTAATCCATGTAGAGAATTATGTCAAACTCACTTAACTCGAAAGGTAATAGTTCTCGAAGAAATTCATTTCCGTTTAAGTCAATGATTAAACTTTCTAACTTATTGCTAACATATACATTCCTACTACCAACTACTTCTAAGTGGTGATAATTTAAGTTTTCTACCAAATTCATGCGATATAAAGGAGTGATCTACCCCCGAATCAAATAAAATCTTGGCGGGAAGTTTGTTTACTAGGAATGTACCTAAAGCAATGGCCAACTCTTCCTATGCTTCATTGAGGGTCATCTAGTAGCTTCGACCCTTGGGTTTTACTGGTAGGATTCTTAGGGTTGGCTCTTTCGCATTTGGTCACTCTGTCTTCTTGTACCCTTCTTCCTTGCAAGTGTAGCAAACTTTCCCTTTCACTCGGTAATCTGTAGAAACATGCCCTGGCTTCTTGTACTTGAAGCAAGAGACATAGTCAGCAAAATGCTTCTTCTTGCACTACTCACACCACTTCCCTTCTTGGTTGCTTCCATATTTGTTGTTGTTTGACTTTGAGAACTTCCTATTCTTCTTCTTCTTCTTCTTCTTCTTCTTCTTCTTCTTTTTCTTGTTTACTGAAAAACCTTCAATTTTTCTCTTTTCACTGACCTCAAACTTGTTGGCAACTCTCCCTTTCATCATGTATTCCATACACTTTGCAGCCTAGATGATAGCTTCAAAAGTGGGTGTTAATACACTGGTCCCGAATATTCCCATGCCAGTCCATTCGTATACATGTCGATCTTTGACAGTTCACCAGGAACAATGTGCGCAGGGGTAATTCCATTTTTTTGGTAAAGGCGTTGGTGTATTCATTGATGGTCAAAGTGCCCTTTTTCAGTGTCATAAACTGGTTTTCCAATTCCAGTGTGTTCTGAGCTGAACAATACCTTCGCTTGAAATGCACCAAAAACTCTGCCTATGTGAGTTGAAAAGGTTTATTAGAGTTTATCAGTTTACCCAACATGTTCCACCAACGAACAACTGAGCCCTTAAACTGGCTCACAACGTAGGTAGTGTGCAACTTGCTGGTACAACCATATGTGCTGAAGGGTAGATCCGTCTCCAAAATCTAATCCATAACTCCAACTGGATTTTCCTTTCCATTGAAAGATGATGGTTTGCAAGTAATGAAATCCTTATACTTAAAGTGACATTTAGTTTCATCATTCCTTTGGATCTATGGTTGCTTTTGATGGGTTTTAGCCATAAGAACTTTCCTATGTGCGCATGCAAAACCCTAATGCTTGGATCTAGGCTTTCTAATAAACATGCTTTGAATCCAAGTCTTCTAATGACTAATTAGGTTAAATAACAACATTGAAACAGATCTAGAATCATACCTTTGAGTTCCTTGTTGATCTTGAGGTCTTGGAGCTTCTAGAGTCACAAATGTCACTCCTCTAATGGCTTACAAACACCAATAGCAAGAAGAATGATTTAGGAGAGAGGAGAGGGAAGGAATTCGGCCAGGGTTCTCTTACTTTAGGAGATGTATCAAATTCCCTATGCCATAGGGTCTATTTATACTTGTAGACTCCTTAAGGGTTACAACCTAAACCCCAATTGGATAATCTTCTCTTAAGGCTATCCAAATCCATTCCTTAGATATCTATATGGACGATTTTAGCTATCCTAAAACCCTTAGAATTCGTCCAAAGCATATCCCAATGGATTTACAATCTAAAGCTTAACTATCAAACAATTGACAGTTTATACCCCTTTATTTAATTAATCTCTTTAAGTCACCAAATTAATTCTAATTAATTCTATGACTTATATTAATCAAATAACAAATTTATTATTCATTATATTATTCTCATAATATATTAATAATATTTACTCTCTCTTAATAAATCATCCTATCAAGTTGCTATGGTGAAGGCAACCCAAAAGGACCATCCACAACCGGATCAAATACTTGCATAATATAGTTGCAGCCTTAGACACTATTCCAACAGTCTCCCACTTGGATAATTCTAGTAACTATATTTACAGGTACAATTCGGTTTGCAATCGTAGCTCTCAAAGACGCTGTCAACTCTGATCTAATCAATCTTGTCCTTTAGATAAGGGAACGTACAGTCCTCTGTTAGATATCATGCTGACAATCCTATGGAATGGTTAGTCAAGCATTTAGGTTTCTCGATCTCTGATTTATTTGACATAGAACTTAATCGAACACATCAATTTAGTTCTGACCGGGCCCGGCACATAAGTCAAATCAAATCATCGAGCGGCTGAGATATCGCTTTTACCTTCTTAGATAAAAGTTACAGATAAACTTCGACTTATATGCATTTACTTATTCATTAACCAACTATACACAACAATGCGTTTTATGACACCGAGTTACTGATGCGTTTTCGCATTATCAATGTACAACCAATTAACAAATAATAAACCATATATCTAGGTTTTAAGACTATATGATATTATCGTCTTGCGATCACCCTTTTATATCTTATTCCATAAGGTGATTCCAACAAGCGCGGGTTTATTCCAATGCTCAAAACTAGTTCATAAGCACTCATGAACGTTGCAGCAACCCTTTGCTATGTCTAACACCATTTAGACAATCTACACACCAATTCATGACAATCTTCATTCATATCTACTCCCAACATATGAACGATTGTGGACCATTTGAACAATTCGATTATTCTTAATAAACTCAATTATTCTGGAAGTCAAAACATGCAAAGTGAAACAATAGCTAAACAATTAACATAAGATAGTAACATTACTCATAAATAAAACTCCTTTATTTATTCATCAAATGTTAATTACATTTATCTATTACACGTTTCTAATACTATCTAATCTATGCTAATATCATCCTTCAGCCCAATACTCCTAGCATGCTGTAAGTGCTTAACCCTACTCAGTCCCTTCGTAAGCGGATCTGCTGGGTTATCTTCTGATGATATCCTCTTCACTACGAGTTGTCCTTCTTCTACACGATGTCTTATGAAGTGATATTTTCTGTCGATATGTCTTGATCTACCATGATCCCTCGGTTCCTTGGTTAAGGCAACCGCACCTTTGTTATCACAGAAAATCTCCATGGGCTCCTTTATGGCAGGTACGACTCCAAGATCACCGATGAAGTTCTTTAGCCATATCGCCTCCTTCGACGCTTCGCTCGCTGCAATGTACTCTGATTCGCACGTTGAATCAGCTACGGTTTCTTGCTTGGAACTCTTCCATGTCACTGCTCCTCCATTTAGGGTAAAGACCCAGCCCGACTGCGAACGGTAGTTGTCCCTGTCGGTCTGAAAACTGGCGTCACTATACCCTCGCACCTTCAAGTCATCACTCCCTCCGAGGACTAAGAACCATTCCTTCGTCCTCCGAAGGTACTTAAGGATATTCTTCACCGCAATCCAATGTGCTTTGCCAGGATTCCCTTGATATCTGCTAACCATGCTCAAAGCGAAGGCTACATCAGGGCGAGTACAAGTCATAGCGTACATGATTGAGCCAACTGCGGAAGCGTATGGTACTCGGCTCATTTCTGCTATCTCAGCTTCGGTACTCGGACTTTGAGTCTTACTCAACTTGGCATTCCTTTGTATCGGTAGTTCTCCCTTCTTTGAGTTTTCCATACTAAAACGTTTTAGTACCTTCTCTAAGTAAGTATTCTGACTAAGTCCAATTAGTCTCTTACTTCTTTCTCTCACTATCCTTATTCCCAAAATGTAAGAAGCCTCTCCGAGGTCCTTCATAGCGAAGCACTTCCCGAGCCAGGACTTAACCTCCTGCAGAGTCGGGATGTCGTTTCCTATGAGTAATATGTCATCGACATATAGAACAAGGAAGCTTACTATACTCCCACTGGCTTTGACATATACACAAGACTCGTTTTCGCTTCGTACAAATCCAAACTCTTTGACTTTCTCATCGAAGCAAAGATTCCATCTACGAGACGCTTGCTTAAGTCCATAGATGGACTTCTCAAGCTTACACACTCTATTCGGATGCTTTGGATCCACAAACCCCTCGGGCTGAGCCATGTAAACATCCTCAGCCAACTTCCCGTTAAGGAAAGCGGTCTTGACATCCATTTGCCAAATCTCATAATCATGAAATGCGGCAATTGCTAGCATCACTCTAATAGATTTAATCTTCGCAACTGGTGAGAAGGTCTCATCATAGTCAACTCCAGGAGTTTGAGTAAAGCCCTTTGCAACCAATCGCGCTTTATATGTGTGCACGTTTCCATCCACGTCGGTCTTCTTCTTGAAGATCCATTTGCACCCAAAGGTCTTACGTCCGGGCACGTAATCAACCAAATTCCAAACTTGGTTATCATACATGGATTGGATCTCGCTATCCATTGCCTCTTTCCATTTCGCAGACTCCGGGCCTGCCATGGCTTCCTTATAGCTATTAGGTTCATCAAGATTTATTAGTGTACCATCACTAATATACGTGTCCCCTTCGGTAGTAATATGAAAACCATAAAACTGGGGTAGAACTCTAACTCTATCGGAACGTCTAAGAGGTAAGGATTCGTCAATCGGTTCAACCGGAGTTTCCTCCTCGGGTTGAGTGCCAGCGGTAAAGGTTCCTTCATCTATCGACTCTTGAATCTCTTCAAGTTCGATTTGCCTCCCACTGTCTCCTTGGCTTATGAGTTCTCGCTCTCGGAAAACTCCTCTTCTCGCAACAAAGACTACATTGTCCTTCGGTCTATAGAATAGATATCCAAATGTCTGCGGGTAGCTGATGAAAATACATCGCTGACTTCGAGGTTCAAGCTTGTCGTGAGTATCTCGTCTTACGAAAGCCTCGCAACCCCAAACCTTGATATGTGCCAACGAGGGAGTTTTCCCTGTCCACATCTCGTGAGGTGTTTTGGCAACCTTCTTGGTAGGTACTCGGTTAAGGATATGGGCGACAGTCTCTAAGGCATACCCCCAAAAAGAGATAGGTAGTTAAGCACGACTCATCATAGAGCGAACCATATCCAATAAGGTTCGATTACGCCTTTCTGCCACACCATTCAACTGCGGTGTCCTAGGAGGCGTCAATTGCGAAACTATTCCATACTCCTTGAGATAATCGTGGAATTCAAGACTTAGGTACTCTCCTCCTCGATCGGATCGAAGCATCTTGATTTTCCTGCCCAATTGATTCTCCACTTCATTCTTGAACTCTTTGAACTTTTCAAAAGTTTCTGACTTTTGCTTGATTAAGTAGATATACCCATATCTACTATAGTCATCGGTAAAAGTCACATAGAAGCGGTTCCCATCCTTCGTGGTTGATCTAAATGGTCCACATACATCAGTATGTATTAGGTCCAATAGACCCTCGCCCCTTTCACATGTACTCGTGAAGGGTGATTTAGTCATCTTTCCAAGTAAACAAGACTCGCATGTGTCATCTTCCCTAAGGTCGAATGACTCCAACACTCCATCCTTTTGGAGTTTGGCTATGCGTTTCTTGTTGACATGTCCAAGACGACAATGCCACAAGGATGCTTTATCCATACTAGTGGAAGAATCAATATTCAAAACATCATTTCCTAAGTTATCAATAATCATAACGGTTTCATATATTCCATTACATGGTATAGCTTCAAAGTAAAAGACACCATTTAGATAAGCCAAAATAGAACCATTCTCATTATTAAAAGAAAATCTAAATCCTTGTCTATATAAACCATGAAATGAAATGATGTTTCTAGCCATTTCTGGCGAATAGCAACAATTGTTCAAATCCAAAACCAAACTATTCCTAAGCACTAAAGAATACACTCCAATCTTGGTCACAGGCGACGATCTTCTGTTCCCCATGATTAGATTGATCCTTCCTTGCTCCACATCCCTACTTCTTCTTAGTCCCTGCACATTAGAACAAATGTGATAACCACAACTGGTATCAAGAACCCAAGAAATAGCATGATTAAAATCGTTAGATTTGATTGTGTATATACCTGCGAAAGATGGCTTGATCTTTCCCTCTTTGATTGCTTGCAGGTAATCTGGGCAGCTTCTCTTCCAATGTCCTATCTTGTGGCAGTGGTGGCACTCTGCCTCCTTCAGGTTAGGACAGGGCTTAGCGGGATCAACTTTGGTCCCACTAGAAGAGGCACCATCTCGGGCTTTCACCTTGCGATAGTTCTTCGATGAAGTTTTCCTCTTCTTTCCCTTTCCTTGACCAATAGCCAAGACAGGAGCAGCGGGCGGATTGGGAGTGGGTGCGACAGACTTGTCCTTGAAGTTGCTCTCAGCAACCCTCAAGAGACCTTGGAGCTTGCTTAGGGTGACCTCTTCTTTGTTCATGTGGTAGGTCATCCTAAATTGGTTGTACATCGGAGGCAAAGAGTGAAGTACCATGTCGATCGCCAAGTCTTCCCCAAAGTCAACATTTAACTTGCGAAGGCGGTCGACATACCTTTGCATCTTTTGCAAGTGCACGGTAAGATATTCTCCATGACCCATTTTCGCGGAAATCATGTTAGTGAAAATCTCATACCGCTCTTGTCTCGCGTTTTGGTGGTACCTCTCCAATAAGTCTTGGTGCATCTCGTACGGGTACATGTCCTCGTAGGACTTTTGGAATTCGGAGTTCATGGTGGCGATCATGATGCAATGTACCTTCGTTGCATCTCGCTCATGAGTTTCAAAGGCGGTGATTTCGGCGGGAGTAGCAATTTTGGGGTTGATTTTCTCGAGCTTCTCATCGAGGACATACTCCTTATCCTCATAGCGAGCAATGGTGCGAATGTATCTTATCCATTCGCTAAAGTTCATTCCATCGAAGGTGACCTTTTGGCAAAGGCTCATCAACGTGAAAGAACTAGTAGCAGCGTTGTTTGCGTTCGACATCTACAATTAGAAAAGGACAAAGATAGATTAGAATAAGAATCCCTAATTATCACCCAATAAGAAAATTAGGGCTAGGATCCAACAATAACATTTACATATTAGAAAAGGGATGCCGTAATCTAACATGCAAATAAATTGAAGGTAAGTGAATGACGATTCACTAGTTCTCCATCACAAAAACCTAAACTATTAGTCCTAAGTGTTTTTGAGAATTCCTAGGTTCGGATGAGATTCATTGAAACTATTCAATGGCATGTTTAAATCTCGATATGCCGCTCTTGTTTGTGACTGGGATACCGAGGATCACAAAGCGGGTGTGAATAACCATGCAAATTCACATGGTGCCTTCATTGTAACGATCATCTATTCGATGTGTCGGTAAACCACACACGCTCCATCGAACTATGATAAACAATGAATCACCCTTTGCCACCTTCGCTTAGAACCAATTAGTGTGCCGGTAAACCACACACGCTCCACTAACATCTTAGCAAGGTGCAAAGTGTAATTTCATGGGATTGCATCAATTCACTTTTCCTAAAGTAACTAAGATTGGGAAATTTTAAAATATGTGTATTTACTTTATATTTCTTATTATACTTTTAATGAGAGGATGAGGTTGCCCTATCCTACCCGTTCGGCTAACGACCCTCCACCAATCAAGCAAGCGGTGGGTGTGAGTGTACACCCATTAAGCGCCATTTTATAGGCCGCAACCTTATACCCACCTTATAGATTGGCTTCGTGAATGAGGCCTACTAACGGTAAGACTAGCATTTAGTTATACATATATATATATATATATATATATATATATATATATATATATATATATATATATATATATTATTCTAGTAATATCATATTAGTATAGGGTTGTATTTTAAACTTTTTAAAATCTAGGGTTTTGAAATTTAAGTTGTCTAAATTAAAACTTTTAATCACAAATATAAATTTCAAAACTTGAGGACAAGTTTTAAACATTTAAAACATGGAGGATCAAATAACAAATAATTCCAATTAACAATTAATATCCTAATTATCTATATTTGATTTGTTCAAGATTTCTTTTAAGATAATTACCAAAATAATCAAAATAATTAATTAATTATCATATAAGGAAATTAAATATTTTATTATAAGATAAATATCTTTAATTAGATCAAGATTTCAGTTGTATTTATCATAAAAACGAATTAACATTGATCTAATTAGTTTAAGGAAAGTTTAGATAAGATAATTACGAAGAAATCCCGAATCTGGCCATTCCTGACGCCTGGACTCGCCGAGTGCACAAGGGGACTCGCCGAGTCAGGCCTACTCGCCGAGTCCACCTTGGGACTCGCCGAGTCAGTGACTCAGAAACCTAAAAATCGAATTTTGCAGGTTTGTTTCAGTTAATCAAGCAACAATTTAAAGAAAACCAAGCCTTGCTCTGATACCACTGATGGGTTTTAGCCATAAGAACTTTCCTATGTGCGCATGCAAAACCCTAATGCTTGGATCTAGGCTTTCTAATAAACATGCTTTGAATCCAAGTCTTCTAATGACTAATTAGGTTAAATAACAACATTGAAACAGATCTAGAATCATACCTTTGAGTTCCTTGTTGATCTTGAGGTCTTGGAGCTTCTAGAGTCACAAATGTCACTCCTCTAATGGCTTACAAACACCAATAGCAAGAAGAATGATTTAGGAGAGAAGAGAGGGAAGGAATTCGGCCAGGGTTCTCTTACTTTAGGAGATGTATCAAATTCCCTATGCCATAGGGTCTATTTATACTTGTAGACTCCTTAAGGGTTACAACCTAAACCCCAATTGGATAATCTTCTCTTAAGGCTATCCAAATCCATTCCTTAGATATCTATATGGACGATTTTAGCTATCCTAAAACCCTTAGAATTCGTCCAAAGCATATCCCAATGGATTTACAGTCTAAAGCTTAACTATCAAACAATTGACAGTTTATACCCCTTTATTTAATTAATCTCTTTAAGTCACCAAATTAATTCTAATTAATTCTATGACTTATATTAATCAAATAACAAATTTATTATTCATTATATTATTCTCATAATATATTAATAATATTTACTCTCTCTTAATAAATCATCCTATCAAGTTGCTATGGTGAAGGCAACCCAAAAGGACCATGCACAACCGGATCAAATACTTGCCTAATATAGTTGCAGCCTTAGACACTATTCCAACAGCTTTGGTCCTTGAAAACTTTCCGAGTCATCATTATTTCCTTCTTGAACCATTGTTGTATGTGAAGCAATCGGTTTGTTGTTGACTTGTTCAACGATTATCGGTTCGTTAATCACTGGCGCTCCACCTCTAGCATTTTCTAGCTCATGAGTTAGTGGATTCCTTAATTCAATTCATTATTGATCAAGCAGATCTTGCATCATTGCTCTTGTTTTATCGAAATTTGATATTGACATGATCTTCAACTCTCGTTTAGATTACTTTTCTTAACAATCGACAAATTTCAATTTCAGTTTCTGATCCATATACTGTTGCGTTGAAACTTCGAAAAACCATAACTTCATTTCACGAAGTCAGACTTGATAGTTAAGTCTAGTAAGAAATACAACTGTTACAGATACCACCTCCTTCTCCATCGAATCCTCTTCATTAGTGACGTAACACCTGTTTAATGGACAAGACAAGTTAAATTTAGAACATTTTAACAATATTTGAATGGACACATCCACTTCCGTAGGAATCCTTTCACCAAAAATATGGTGGTGGTAGTAGCTAGCCAGAGACTAAAGGGCGGGGGAAGGGGGAGCCTTGATTTCATTGAATCCAAATCTGTAACACTCATAAAAATTCACCAATTTAAAACATTTTAGTTCAATCAAAAACCATTAAGTTACTACAATTTGTTTTCAAAAGAGTTTAAACATCAGAGTATCCCCATAACCAGATCACAAAATCATGAAGTATGAGGAGCGGTACGATCACGCCTTCGCCTTGCCACGATCTCCTGAAGTACCTGAAACCAAAACACTACAACTCTAAGCCCGAAAGCTTAGTGAGTTACCCCCAAAATACCAACCACATATAACCATACTCATATCATATCACAATACAGAACAACCATGCATATCGACTCTACAGTGTGACTGGTCCGCCCGCACCGGGCCTTCAGTCCACCTGGTCCACTCTCCGAGTCTAGTCATGTATATCGATTCTACAGTGTGATTGGTCTGTCCGCACCGGGCCTTCAATCCACTTGGTCCACCCTCTGAGTCTATAGTATGACTGGTCCGCCCGCACCGGGCCTTCAGTCGGCCTGGTCCACTCTTCGAGCCTCGGCACATCTGGACCGCCCTCTTGGGCCTTCAGCCTATCCGGACCGCTTGCTGGGCCTTCGGTCTATCCGGCCCTCCCCGGGTATGTTGGCCTATAGCATAAAGCAGGACCCGCCTCAACCCAACCCCAGCCAAACAAACATGTTCACATAAACAGTTAATTACATAACAATCCTCAGCCAAACAAATGAATCTATCAGATCATGCAACATAACAACATCCTAACCAGGATACCGACCTAACCGATCACTAACATAACACCATCCTAAAACCAGGATGTAGATCTAGCAACTCAAAAACATATCAAACAAATACCCGGATTCCCATCCGATAATGTCACACCCCCAAACCAGACGGTGGAAACGTCCGGGGGTGGAGGACTTCATTTGTAGTATCACAAGACATGTATCATAGTAATCAAAGCACAAACAACCATTGTATTTAAAAGTATAATATTTACATGTGTTCAATCATTGTATATTGAAACCAAAATAGTTATACAAAAGAAGAAGATACGACTCCTAATGGCTCCATCTTCTCAAAAAGCTCGGGGAGTACCTATTATTATTTCCCTGATAATACAAGTAATTTGAAAAGAGAGTATCAACAATAAGTTGAGTGAGTACATAAGTCTTTATGTTTGAACGGGTGTCTTTGTATTTTGAATATGAAAACACTTCTAGAAAATCCCATATTTTCTGTGGTATGTGAAAAGTAGTTTTATTCCCATAAAACCATTCTATTTGTAAACCAATGTATTTGTAAAACTTGTATTTGAGAGTGTGCCTGGCTTCACCAGCTGTTATTCAAAACTATAGTATACCATTGACTTTGCATTTTGTAAACTGGTACTTTGAAGATGTATTTACGTTTAGTTGTTTATACACTAACGTGTTGTTAATATCTTTTTGATGAGTTATTATAACCATACTAAGACATGAACGCCTGAAATAAACGCCTTGTGAGCGCTTAAACTGTTGATAACAATTACCACTCATTGGCGTGTATGCCTAACTGTAGCTAGCAGCCTGAGTGCAGGGTTGTCAATCCCGATATAGATCTACACACAACTTGTTTCGATCCCCGGACTGGAGATTCTGGTTATAATGTCAGGGCTTTACCTTGGTTGTCTAAACTGAATTAAACAACCTGAATTGAATGTCTCATAAAAAGCATGTAAGCGTTACATGTATATTAGTTATGAAAACCCAATCATTCTGAAATAAATGATTGATAGTATGTTCTTGACTTAATATCCCAAACATGTATTTGATAAGTGTAAACCCTTGATTTGTTTTGATTAAAACCCGTGTTGCATGTAAAACAGTGTATTCATATGATTTATTGCTCTATGTATCATAAATTATACCTATTATAATTTATATGTACTTTATGAATTGGTAAATAACTATTTTTGCATGTAATCCTTTGCTCAACATGTTACAAAGGGTGATTAAACTGATGAAATAACTTTTATTTTTATATACATATACAATTTTATATATAAGTAAAATTTGAACGACCTTCGGACAAATAACTGGTACTATAAGTCCACATCCAAACAAGGAAAAGGACCTAGAATGAATTATTAGTCCTAAGCCTTTTAAATCTTATTTATATTAAATTATATATACAAATATGTATATTTGGGGAAAAAAATATAAGTTTATAAAAGAGTTCAATATTTGAAGTATTTTTGATGCTTTAAAATCATTTTATCGTGATTTGAAATAATTTATTTATAACACAAAGTTGTTGTGTTATACTTGTATTTCCCCCCTTAAAACAGTAGAAATTATGAAAATATGGGGGTATGAACTCACTTGATATGTGGTAATACGGGTAGCGTTTCGTTTCTCGGAAATTAGTTTTTTTGGCGAAAAACCGGCTTAAATCGAGCAGAGTTTTGACAGGAGAGAGGATGCATTCTCGAGAATTCCGGGGCTTCACGGCTTACTTCGGGCTCAAGTCTTGATATCGGGGCTTTAGGGGTTGTATATGAGCTTAAGGGAGTGGAAAATGTGAAAGAGGGTGAAATTTATGGTGAAAAAGTGAAATTATTTAGAAGCCCTCGCATGCTATATATAGCCCGAAGGCTCGGACCCGAAGCTATGCGAGGGTAACAAGCGTTTGACAGATGGCGAGGCGAGGGCAATTCTTTAAACCAAAGGCTCGCTGCTGGATGGCTTGGATTGGTCTAACCCTCGGTCTAATGGAAAGAAGACACGTGCGAAGGGGGTGTCCGAGGGGTGTCTCCGGGGTGTCTCATGCGAAGCTGTCCGAGTAGGATTGGACCGCGGAGTTGGTAGAATCAGGAGGTGACACGCTAGGCTGCAGCCCAATCAGAAGATGCCACGTGGAGGCTCGCATGCAAGGGTGACGTGGCAGTTACTGTTCATGCGAATATTCCCGGTTTTTGTTATTTTTTTTTATTTTTTTTGCCAAAACTTGTAAAATTCATAACTTTTGCATACGAACTCCGTTTTGATGTTCTTTATATGAACGCGTAGGTAAAATTATACTCTACAACTTTCGTTTAGACTTCGTAGGCTAATTTTGACTTTATTTTTAATATTATTATTTTAAACAGACCGGGATGTGAATCCGTTATAAATTCATAACTTCTTCATACGACGTCCGTTTTTGTATGTCTTTTTACCGTTGTACTACTAATGACAAGACCTTCAATTCTCGTTTAGGTTGTGTCGGCTAAAAACCACTCGATCTTTATTTCGAGTTTTTAGTTGTACACTGTTATACTGAAACTTAGAAAAATCATAACTTCCTCATACGAAGTCAGATTTTGGCGTTCTTTTTATGAAAGTTCTCGGTTTAACATAAAATATAACTTTCATTTAGATTGTTAAGGCTAGAAAGCCTTTTATCAAAAATTCAATTTTTACACTGAACAGTGTTTTTCCGGTTTTGTCGCGGATTTCGATTGGTCATAACTTCTTCGTTATAACTCGGATTTTAGTCTTCTTTATATTTTTGGAAACCTTGTTACAATCTCTATCACCTGGTTCAACCCAATTGAGATTATTTAATAATTATTTTTGAGGGTCAATTATGTAAATATACATAGTATGCCAAAATTTCTCTTTATTTAATTAAAAAGAAGTACAATTTGACCTACACTATTACATAAGTTTGAAATAACGGTTTGTTACAGATAAAGGGCCGGCCTTGGTGCCTTAGACCCTATTGATATAGTAAGGATAACTCACCTTGCAACTGCCGAACCGAATCACGAAAGCACAAACCCGAAGCACTGCCTCCAACTTCATCACCTATAATCATCAGTGATCCAATGACATAAATATTCGAAAATTACCATAACACCCCTGAAGGTC
The DNA here is from genome assembly GCF_002870075.4 of Lactuca sativa. Lineage (NCBI taxonomy): Eukaryota > Viridiplantae > Streptophyta > Magnoliopsida > Asterales > Asteraceae > Lactuca > Lactuca sativa. Next base: position 194,408,988 of record NC_056626.2, read on the forward strand.
AAACAGGTCAAAGTCAAAGTCCTGGCCAAAGTCAACCTTCCTGATTGACTCTACTCTCCGAGTCAACCCGTCGACTCGTCGAGTTCTCAAACTCAGAAAACTCTCACAACACGACTCAACTCCCCGAGTCACCCCAAGACTCGTCGAGTCCAACGATCTCTAAGTTCCATCTTGCCCAACTCACTAAGTCGCCAACCCACTCACTAACACGAGGTTTTAACCAAAAGAGGTTGGGGTTCTGCGACCTGACTCGCCGAGTCCACGACAATCTACAATAGACTCGTCGAGTTGTTCTTCCAACTCGTCAAGGCCATCCCCATCTTCATATGACTCGTCGAGTCCACCCATGTGACTCGCCGAGTCCTTTCAGTACTTAATCCATACTGAGGCTTTTCGAGCCATGTAGGGGCTCCAAACTGTAGATTCACTCTTCTAGTGCATAACTCCCACGTAAAGTTGCAAACTTTACATGAAACCAAGGAGTTAAAGGTCTAAATCGCTCTAGGGCTAGGGTTTAAGACAAAGGGGCTTCACCAACAACTCAATGAATAATGCTTTATGCCATTCTAGACCATCACAAGTCTAGATCTGGAGTAACAACCTCAGATCTAAACTCCAAAACCCAAAATAGATCTCAGTCATACCAAAATGCCCCAAATATCATTCAAGAATAGATCTAGAAGCAACAAAGGCAAGGTAACAACTTATTACCTCCAAGATGTGCCCAAACTGTAGTAGATTCTGGATCTACACCACTCTCTTGATGCAAGCCCTTTCGATCTTCAAGCTTCTTCCACTAGAACACCTTTCAAAGCTTCAATCTCTCTCCAATGGCCTCACACACACGAGCTTAGGGTTTTCTATCTCTCAAGGGCAATAAGGAGGCTGAGAGAAGGACATAAAATCCTTTAAATAGGGTGGAAACCCTAAGAATAGGGTTTTTCTCATTCCAGCACCAACTCGTCGAGTCCAGCTTTCGACTCCGCGAGTTGGTCACTTAATTCGCGACCCAAAACCCGCTCCGACTTGGCGAGTAAGCATACCTACTCGTCGAGTCCCTTCTTCGAAATTACACTTTAAACCCTTAAATCATACTTCTAAAATTCGGGATGTTACAAAATCCATCATCGAAATTTAAATAGCCAAAAGTTGCAACAGAACCACCCTTTTCTCTCTTTAGTAATCGACAAATAACTAAATGGTGGTGGTAGTTAATGGGGGCCCATAGCAGTAGGTACCAGGTTGCAACTTTTTTATCACATCTTTATGAACTTTGGATAGAATTCAGACAATTGTGTAACAATACCAAAATTAAACACCTTCATATTTGGAACAAGTAGTAAAACTGGTGATGGTTTTCCAACAAGATCAAAGCCTCTAAATCACGGTAAGCAACCCAAATAGGAAGAGATTAAACAAGCATCAAGTGAAGCAAAGTCAAATGCATGGATGAAGATTTATAGAATCTTAACTAACTGGAAAAGAATCACCAATTTTCTATAATCAAGGAGTGATGGTGGGGATCAATATTTCTACAGTCAAAGAGTGATGTTGGTGATGGTTGTAGTGGTGGTATACGATGGTGATGGTCATATACAATGTTGGTGGTGGTGATATTTAAGGTGTGGGGCCCATTAATTATGTAAAATATGTGGAGCCCAATATTGTCTCTTCAAAATACCCCTTCTAAAAAGAGATGCTACTCCAACATATATAAAGACATAAAGGACTGTGTCGCATCAATGTGTGATACACTAACACTCCCATTAGAGTCGGAGCTTTCTATGATGGTAGACAAGGATTTATTGGGCCACAAGGATGCAGGAAGCCGACTATGATACTTTGTAAATATATGTGTAACCCAAGATTATCTCTACAAAATAGTCCTAATAAAAGAAAATGAGATTCTAACATATATAGAAACATAAGGGACCGTATCGCACCAATGTGAGATGCACTAACAAATTAGTCAAATAAAATCAATAATTCTAAAAGATAAAATAAATAATTCTAAAAGATAAAATCAATAATTCTAAAAGATAAAATCAAGGGAATTTTAGATGTTTCACATGTGCTTAAAAGACGGGCACTAAGGATAACATATTTAGGGATCTGTGTAACTTCAAACCTGCAATAAGGACCATTTTTTAAAAATTAAAAAAACAAGGACTAAAAAATAAGTTTTTCGCCTTCCAAATTGATATTCTAGCTTCGAAATTGTGACACCAGTCAAATTTTGGTCAAACATTTATTGATCTATAATCATAATTGGGATGAACCAAGTGGTAAAGTTTGTAACAAGGTTTCCAAAAACATAAAGAACATTGAAATCCGAGTTATAACGAAGAAGTTATGACCAATCGAAAATCTGCGGTAAAACTGGCAAAACACTGTTCAGTGTAAAAAGCGAATTTTCAATAAAAGGATTTTTAGCCTTAATAATCCAAATGAAACTTGTAGATTATGTTAAACCTAGGACGTTCATAAAAAGAACGTCAAAATCTGACTTCGTATGGCGAAGTTATGATTTTTCGAAGTTTTGGTTTAGCAGTAGACAGCTAAAAATTCGAAATATAAATCGACCGATATTTAGCCGACACAACTTAAACGAGAATCGAAGGTCTTGTCAAAAGTAGCACAACGGTAAAAAGACAGATGAAAACGGACGTCGGATGAAGAAGTTATGAATTTTTAACGGATTCCCGTCCCGGTCTGTTTAAAATAATAATATTAAAAATAAATTCAAAACCGGCCGATTAAGTCTAAACGAAAGTCGTAGAGTATGATTTTACCTATGCGTGCATATAAAGAACGCCAAAAACGGAGCTCGTATGCGAAAGTTATGATTTTCGCAAGTTTTTGGCACAAAAATCAAGAAAATATTGAAAACCGAGAAATTTCGCTGAGTCACTCCTCGGACACGTCACCTCGCATGCGAGGCCTCCACGCGTCATCCTCTGGTTGGACCGAAGTTCGCCGTGTCACCATTTGATTAGACCGAGACCGAGGTCCAATAGGCAACCGACAACCCTCGCAGGAGACACCCCTCTGATCCTCGCGGCAGCTTCTGATTGGACCGAAGTTCGGCCCAGTAGCGATCCAACACGCGCCTTGCCTCGCTGTCTCGCATCCGGACTTCGCACTCGTGGCCTTCGCTCCTTCCGACGCGTGTGCTGTTGACTCCTCGCCCTCGCCACCTGTCCCACTTCGAACCGCACCCTCGCACCCCTATATAAAGGGTGCGAGCCTTCTCGCATTTGAAGAGTTTTTCACCCCAAAATTTCCCCTTTTTCACATTTCCACCCCGTAAACTTTCTCACGACCCCCGAAGGCCCCGGTATCACATCCAAAGCCCGAAGCAAGCCCCGGAGCCCTATAATTCTCGAGAATTCATCCTCTCTCCTGTCGAAACTTTGCCCGATTTAAGCCGGTTTTTCGTCAAACAAACTATTTTTCGGGAAACGAAACGCTGCCCGAATTACCACCTATCAAGGGGAAGTTCATACCCCTATAATTTACATTTTTAATGGTTTCTACATGCTTTTTAGGGGGAATACAAGTTTAACACAATATTAAATTGTGTTAATAACTGTATGTGATAATAATCACGCAAATAGTTTCCGTATGCTTTCAAGAATTACCAAATACATCCAAAATGACTTAAAGCCATGTTAAATCTTTAAAGTCATGTAAACTCCATTAAATTCTTTGAAAAATGTTTTATAAACTATTTCAAATTTTAAATGCAAAAAATCATGTTTATATATGTATAAATATATAAATAAGATTTGAAGGACTTAGGACTAATGAATTATCTTATTTCCTTTTCCTTGTTTGGATGTGGAGTTAAGGTTGTGTTATTTGTCCAAAGGTCGTTTCCTTCTTAATTATATATATTATACATATATTAGTATAAAAAGGTCACTCGTTTTGGTATCTGTGACAACCCGAAATCTATTCCGTCATTTTTAACCTCCTTCCGTTAATAAGCCTCGCTTTAATTATTCGTTCGTTAACCTTTTGGAAGAGGTTAATTAAATAAGGACTTTTATAATGACTTGGTAAGGGTTGAAACAAATTAGAAACACCCACAAAATTCCCTTAAAAATGTTTAGTTACAACCAAGTCAAAATTTGACCGTTTAATCGGGTGCGACCAAAAAGCCCCGTTTAACGGCAGTATCGGGTAGATTTCCACTGAGCTCCAACTCCAATCCCTATATAAGGGAGAGTAAACTCCATTTCCACCTTTTTCACTCTCTCTCTATACTCTCTTTCTACAAATTATTTTTCGAGCCAAAAATCGTCCGTTTCGAGCCCCAAACAAGTAAGCCACCTACCCTAACTTGTTGTATAGCCTATCTAGCATGAAAATTCGAGTTTAAGACATAAAATAGGGACAAAATCATGTGTTTACAGCCCAAGAACACTCTTGGACCGTGAACACTATTTAATGGGGTTTTTAAGCCCCAAAACCCCTCCAAATTGTCCCTAAGGCTTAGATATGACTTGTAGGCTTATGGAATCGGACTTAGAACACCTTGAACTAGCATTTTGGGGAGTAAACATGAGTTTACTGCCCAAGAATATGCTTGGGCCGTAAACTCCTCTTCATGGGGAGTAAACTCATAGTTGATTGTTTAAAAGCCACTTAAACACACCAATAGCCTTAGATTAAATTCTAGAATCGACCACCAATAAGTTAGGGACCTTAAACATGATTAAAACAACTCTATAAGGAGTTCACGGCCGTAAACCCCTCATGAATGGGTACCTGGGCCGTAAACTCCTATAAAGGGGTTAAATTATGCCCTAAACTCCCCAATTGGCTTAGAAAAATGCATAGGATTTTACCGTCTACCATTTAAGACCTTAAAACACCAAAAGAATGAGTGTATGGGAGCTTACGGCCGTAAACTCCTATTTTAGGGCCGTAAACTCCTCAAATGGTCCATTTGATGCCTTCAATCCATTCATACACTTTGTATTTGGACCTAGCCTAATTCCACAAGTGATATAAGGCCATTTAGCATCCTAGAACACTCCCACCATGAGTTTACGGCCGTAAGCTCATGGGGACATGGTCTTAGGTCCGTGAACTCTATATAGAGTTTAGTCTTGAAGAGTAAACTCCATTCCTAGGCCATTCAAGCCCTTAGATGTTACCCGGGACACTCCAAACACTTAATCAAAGTGTATTCCGCACTTTAGGATGCGTATACTTGTTTAATTGGTATAATATATACTAATTGTATGTAAACATATGTTATCATATGTTAATAGGTCACTAAGTGTGTTCAAGTCTTTACTTGACACCGAGCACCCAACCGGTACCTTCGTCGGATCCACTTACATCAGGTGAGTTCATACCCCTAAATGAACCTTTTAAATGTTTTTACATGTTTTTATGGGGGGGAATACAAGTTAAACATGCCAGTTATCATATCAATCACATGTGATTGATAACCCGCATGCACAAGGATTTACCACACTGTTAACTGTTTTATCGAGAATGACACTGTAAATGGTTTTCTAAAATGTCGTTACTTGTTCGGCTATTCCTTATAATGTTTTATCAAGGTTTCATTTTAAAACTTGTTTATGAAAGGTTCCCAAAGGATTTCTAAAAGTTTTCAAACTTATTTTACAAAAGAATACCAAGTTGTGATTTTCTTAAGTATAAAGGTTTTTCCAAAGTTTTCATCAAGGTTTTCTTCCATGTTTTTATACTCTTACTTGTTAGATACTACTGCTTCATTATACTTCTGCGTAGTTAAACGCTTATACTCGTTAAACGCTCCTACTTCACTTGTTAGACGCTCCTACTTCACTTGTTAGACGCTCCTACTTCACTCGTTAGACGCTCCTACCTCACTCGTTAAACGCTCCTACTTCACTTATTATCGTTTCTACTTCACTCATTAACGCTTCTACTTAGTGAAACACTCCTACTTCGTTAAGCACTTCGATTAGTTAAATGTATGCATGTGCATGTAAAGTTATATAAATAATGATTAAAGGACTTAGTAAGGCTAGTTCGCCTTATTTCCTTTTCTTCATTGAGATGTGGTCTGGTGGGATCGGATATCCGTCCGAAGGTTTAATCATTTATTATATATCATGGATACATGTATAGACATATGGGTTTACATAGATCGGTTCAGTTATGAGTCTCTCCTGCTAGTCCAGCGCTTATATCGGAAATTCACTATCCACTATTTGGGATACATCTTCAGGACACGGCCTTCTCCGTTGTCTAGTTGGTAACCAGAGTCTCTTGTAGGGAGAGCGGACATTGTGTGTATAGATCTATATGGGATTGACACCCCCGCACCTTGACTGCTAGCTACAGTCCACGGCCTACCAAGCCAAGGGGTGACAAATGTCATATTTTATACAGATGCTTGCAGGGCGTCAAGTACTCTAGTGTCGGTTAGTATGGTTACGAGTATCTCAAGTTACCTTATAATTCATGGCCTTAAGGTAACGGTACTTTACACTGTATGCTGGAAACACACTCTTAGAATTACACTGTTTTAGACCTTACTAGTTGTATCTTTCATTTGATATTGTATGGGGTCTGTATTCTCTATTTTAGACCTTACTAGCTGTATCTTTCATTTGAAACTGTCTGGGGTCTGTATTCTCCGTTTTAGACCTTACTAGCTGTATCTTTCATTTGATGCTGTCTGGGGTCTGTATTCTCTATTTTAGACCTTACTAGCTATATCTTTCATTTGATACTATCTGGGTTCTGTGCCTCCTTTGTTTAGACTGAGCCAGGCGTGTCGTTCGTTCGATACTCTCCTGGAGTCTATGATTCCTTTTGCCTTAGTCAGCAGTATTCACTGCTGAGGTATATGTTATTTTCCCTGATTTCTCCTGCTTTCTTTAATAATCAAATTCTGCATTTTGATAATGATAGCGTTTAAGGGAAAACTATTGTTTACCACATAACTCCGTCCAGTCTTGGTAGAAGACTGTTTTTATTAAAGAAAATATAGGATTTTCTGGAAAGGACTCTAATTTAATGGATAATCTAAAACTACTACTTATATAAAGTTATTTGAATAAAATGACACTAAATACTTAGGAACTCACCAGCATTTGTAAAAATGTTGATACTCGCTTTTCAAATAACATGTATTCTCAGGTCAGCATTAGACAGGTACATTCCCGGAGCTTTTGATGAAGATAGCTTTGTACCAAGCTGCACTTATATTATTACTTGTATTACTTTGATGTTTCTATGTAATGTAAACTATGTAAAACTATTACTATTAATGCAATGGTTGTTGTACTTTGATTACTATACTGCATATGTTGTGATACTTGACATGACGTCACCAACCCCAGAACGTTTCCGTCGTTCCGGTTTTGGGGTGTGACAGTATCATTACCTATGTATCAGGCTGAGCAAAGGTGTTCATCCATGAGAAATCATGTTAACCAGATAGAGCATATAAATTATAATAGGTATAATTTATGATTCAAAACTAAATATACGAGTATGATTCACATTCCAAGGAAAGTACCAAAACTTATTTAACTATACAAGGATATGTATAATGCCTTTAATATACGAATAACATATTAAAGAAGTAAAGATACATCATACCTGGTTTGCATTAACAAAGGTATGATACAGAGTACCAGGGTTAGCAATCACGGGGTAATAATACATCATACTGGGTTTGCATTAACAAACGTACGATACAGAGTACCAGGGTTAGCAATCACGGGGTAATAATACATCATATCGGGTTTGCATTAACAAAGGTACGATACAGTGTACCAGGGTTAGCAATCACGGGGTAATAATACATCATACTGAGTTTGCATTAACAAAGGTACGATACAGAGTACCAGGGTTAGCAATCACGTGGTAATAATACATCGTAAATCTCGTTGAAGCTATAAATTTGTGAGACCCTTCATGGTGTACTTATCTAAGTATGACTTTAATTCCTGACCTATTAACCAGAATCTCTTGTAGGGAGAGCGTGAATTTGTGTATAGATCTATATGGGACTGACAATCCCACACCTGTACTGTTCGCTATAGTTTGGCCAGCAGGCCTAGGGTGTCAAATATCATTCCATTCCGACGCCTGAAGAACGTCGCCGCAGGCATATCAGTCATATTAGTATGCTTAATAGAACTCACATGGATAAAACAATGAGCGAATTACTAAGTAATATACTTCTCTTAAAACAGTAAGAAAAGATAATTACATCCCGACCAAATATACCTTCTGTAGTTTTTACTTACAGTAAAAGCTACGTATCATGAAATCAAGTATGGTAAATATACTTGTACTTCTGTTTTTGAACATTTAAAACCACAAGGCAGTATTATGGATAATATAATATTTTCCAGGATTAATACTAAGGTTTTTACCATAGAGCACATATAACTAAGAATACTTTTACAAATGAAAGGGTTTATGGAATTAAACCACTTATTCAAAAGAAACGTGTTATGTGATTTAACCACTTATACAAAGGAAACGGTTTATGGGACTAAACCACTTTTACAAATGGAACGGTTATGGGATTAAACCACTTTTACAAATGGAACGGTTATGGGATTAAACCACTTTTACAAATGAAACGGGTTATGGAAATAAACCACTCATCAAATGGAACTTAGTCATTCAATCTCTATAAACTAGTATAACATAAAAGACCATTAGTGGTTAATTCTATAAGTCCTTTGTTATTACATCAGAGTTATATATAAGTAACATCCAATTGACAGTGAAATGTGTGACTTCCGCCTTACTTCATGTTCCTTGTTTGGTTGTGGGCTTAGGGCAGATACACCCATTTCACTGTCAGTTCGATATTAGGTTATACATAATTAATATAAAATAAGTAATTACAGAGGGAAACTATTGAGGTTATCAGTTTATCACATCAGGAAATATAGGATTTTCTGGAGGAACCAGTGAACTTTTCCAAAGAACCTAGAGTATACTTTACAGAACTAAAATACTTATGAACTCACCAGCTTAAATGCTGGTCTACTCTTTTCAAATAACTTGTATTCTCAGGAATCCAGTAGACAGGTATACTCTCGAAGCTCTTGAGAAGACTACCTAGTACCGTACCACGACTCTTGTCTTCTACTGTACCTACTTTGGTGTTTGAATATGTAATGGTTAAACACTTATGTAAAACTTATAATTATTAATGAAATGGTTGTTTGTACTTGGATTACTATATTTCATGTGTTGTGATACTTACATGAAGTCCTCCGCCCCCGAACATTTCCACCGTTGTGGTTTGGGGGTGTGACAGATTGGTATCAGAGCATTGTTTATAGTGAACTCAATATATCAGTCATAAAAGATATACAACTATAAACCCATTGGGATAAAAACACTCTGACCAAGAGTTATACTTTAAAAATATAACAATATTTTATAAAAGTATAAGTAAATGCAGAATATATATGATGGGTTTTGGTCATAAGAACATCCTATGTGCTCATACAAACCCTAATGCTTGGATCTAGGTTTCTCTATTGTGCATGCAAGTTATCCAAGACTATAAACCCTAATTCTAGCATACAAGTAATCATATTAACATAAGAATGGGTTTAAGATATTACCTTGATTGTTATGTAGCAATAACAATCTCAAATCCTTCTTGTATTGACTTTAGAAAGCTTAGAGTCACAAATGTCACTCCTCTAATGGTTCACAAACACCAAGAGCAAGAGGATGAAGAGGAGAAGAGAAGGAGGCTGCCCAAAAACGTGTGAAAACCCTAAGGAACATGTCCACCACGTGTTTGGGGCATAAGGGTTCTATATATAGTGAGGCTATTAGGGTTATCTAACAAGGAAACCCTAATTTGGATGCTTAAGCCCTAAGCAACCCATGGACTCCTTTCCTTAAAGGCCTTGGACGATTTCTAATGGGTTTCCCCATAGAATTCGTCCAACCTTATAATATAAGGCAATCCATGGCCCAATTGCAATTATCTTATAATTACAATTCTAGTCCCTTAAGTTTAATTAATCTCTTTTAGTCACAAAACTAATTACCAATTAATTCTTGACTAACATTAATTAAACAATATGATTTCTCCTTTAATATATTATTCTAATAATATATTAATAAATCATATTTAATCCTTTCTCTCCATAATTCATCCTATCAAGTTGCTTTGGTGAAGGCAACCCAAAAGGACCATGCACCATCGGGTCAAGTACATACCAAAATAGTTATGGACTTAGACACTAATCCAACAATATATACTAGAATGAGTATCACAAGAGGAACAACACAAAAGTATTTGGATGTTGAACATTACAGTTAAACCTAGACAGTTATGTAGTCATATCTGGGATCAATATAGCCTAATCAACTATATTCATTTGAGATATGACCAACATGTGTTTGGGAGTGATTGTATTGTTGCAACAAGTCTAAAACTTACCTAAGTACCATATGAATTGTAGAACCAAACACAAAGGTTAAAATACTATAGGAGTATTTTAGGATGCTATAACAAGAAAACTGAAAACTTATCAACTTCTAATATCTGGAAGTCCAAGAATCAAATACCATGGAAGTATTTTAAATAAACTTTTTGGAGAAGTTAAAAAGATCTTTTCTGATAAGTCTATAAGTACTAAGTGTATACGTTAAGGTTATATATAGCCAAGATTTTATAGACTTAGAATAGGTGATTTTCACTCTACTTCCTTTTCCTTGTTTGGATGTGGTTTTAGAGTAGGATTACTTATTCGAAGGTCTATTTGATATGGATTATATATAATCGGTACACACCATGTGATTATAGGAGGACCAGGAATGATCACCTTTGTAAAAATTTAAATTTTCTCATAGATTCTTTAGACATTCCCATTCTCGTATAAACCCCTTAGATAAATACTCTGGAAATCAATAGAAGAGTCAAGGAGGATCCAACAGAATTTCATTAGGAGAATTCTGAGAGAGAAACAGATGAGAAGTAAAGAAACTATAGAAATCATTTAGTCCCCTTACCCTATTAAGGACACCAATGAGAGATTCGCATGAACTTCCGAGATTCAAAATCTTCATTATGAAGCAATGGGGACCAGGATCAGAATCGGAAGTAAGACTGCCCGGAAATTCAATATACCTACAGAGGAGAAAAACACTGTATAGATACCAAGAGAGAATAAATCAATACCAGGAGAGAATAAAATAGAGAACAAAGGAAAACCACGCATGATTCATGTTAAGAGTTGGAGCACCATTTCATCTAAGTAATAACTAGTAAATTGGTTCAACCTAGTAAGTTAGTGATTTCATTACTCACATTAGGTTTGGAGCTTATCGTCTTTTCCTATCATAGCTAATGACCATAAATCAGATCACGGTATCTTAATTGATGGTGATTACTTCTCAAATTTGTAAGTCTATTTAGACACTGTTATGAATTGTTTTCGAATATTTTCAAAAATTGGGAAACGATATCCACCAAGAAAAGGTAACTTAGTTCGAATGATACTCGGTTCCTAACCATTCTAAAAACTTAACTATATTCCTTACCAGGACTGCATCATAGGGATGCAGGTCGAATCATTAAGAACAATATAACAAAAAGAAAGATTAATACATAGATACAAATGGTTAGAATACATCTAGAGACACGATAGTCGCTCACGAACTCATTTTCTTATCGTGTAACAAAATCATGCCTCCAAAGAAGTGTAACCAACCCACCAATGAAACACCAATCCTTCATATAGATGCGGCTACGTTTCAAGCTGCGGTTACAGCAACTGTAACAGCTGTCATAGCACACCTTAATGCTAACAATGCAAATGTTAGTAGTAATGCTATCGGCAAACCTGATCATGGTGATGGCCAAGTACAGCAATGAGCACCTACTTGTAAGGACACCTCGAACCTTAAGCCTAATATCCTTAAACGAAAGTTCGAGAGCATGAAAGGGAGTTGTTCAACTCAAGAACCTAACAGGGGGCAACGAACTAGGGCAGTCAATACCCCCATCAGCCCTGTTATTCTAGCACCAACCAAGCTGTATTTAGGAAACCTCTCACATTGTAGCAAGTGCAACTACCATCGTCATGGAGTTTGCCGAGACCTGCATTGCAATAGATGCAACATAAAGGGGCATACCGCCCGCATCTGTAGAACTCCGGTCGAGCTCATCACTTCAACTACCGATGTTGGAATCATTCCCATATGTCACTTTTGTGGTGAAATAGGACATTACAAGAGGGACTGTCCAACAGAGAAGAACGACGGGGGAGCAGGAGGATTTTGATCCCAATACATGGGAAAGCATCAAAGAACCCTGCTATATTTTGGTACGCTTCCAAACCCCGATAACTATTTATAATTATGATTACTCTTCTGTTCAAACTAAATCATAACACTTATATAAAAATTTGAAACCCTAACAGGTAAGCAATGATGACTTAGTGTATATATAAGGGTCATTTATAATTAATATTTGTAGAGTTAGAGTGAGTAATCCCGCCTCATTTCCTGTTCCTTGTTTGGTTGTGGATTTAGGGCAGGGTTGCTCAGTCTAAGGTCTTACCAATCTTAATTATACATGACTTGTATGCACCAAGCAATTATAGAGAGACCTAGTAAGGATCGTTTCATGAAAGTTCATAATTTCAAATTATCAGAACCCTCGTATTGGTAGTACCCGCCAACTTCGAATCAAAAAGAGGTTCGTAGTGATAATAACAGAATAAAACCAGAAGCACAGAAAACTTAGGTACTTAGGATATCATTCTAGTAATCATTCATCCCAGAACGACTTAATATCTATTTCATCGAGAAAATTATGACATCCTCATTCGACATGGTTTGGCCTGGCCCTTACCATGTGAAAATTCTTATGTTGTATAAGAGAACTTTTCCTTAATCATCCGTAAGATGAAATTCTTTCAATCCATAACACAAAACCCTTAGGTTTTCTCTCGTTTCAAAACTTCAAGAGTACCCATGAGAAGAGTACCACGCCATTCTAGCCTACTTAGTAGACAGGAAACTTCAAACGAAAAGCACAGAAGTAGTCTTAGAAGTCAGTAACTACTGAAATACCTCAATAGATCTCATAGGAAAATCATTGTACCACAGGTCAAGCTCAAGAATAAAGACTAAGAACTCATTAACTTAATCTATCATTGCTAAGTGTATACACGAGGGTGGTATATAAGTTAGACTTAACAAGATTAAGGATGTGTGCTTCCGCCCTATCTCCTGTTCCTTGTTTGGTTATGAACCTGGGGCATAGTCACCCATCTGAACGTTTTGTGAAATCTAAATTATATACGACTTGCATACACGAGGTGATGATGGATGATCCAAGTATGAGTCTGATCATGAACTTCGGAGCAAAAGCCAGCATCATGTATTCTACCAGGTAGAATTCAACATGAGACCATGACAGTGGGTCGAGCTACTAAATGACTACGAATTTGAAATTCGTTATCATCTCGACAAAGCCAATATAGTAACTAACACACTAAGTCGAAAAGAGTACCTAGGTCATAGTTCCAATCATTGACTATGATATCCCATTCAAATCTCTCCACACAAAGTAAGGAGGCTCAACAGGAAGCCGTGAGACCTGAAAATGTGGCTAGTAGAGAAGATAACTGGAACGTGTGAGAGCACGGTATTCGAATATCTATTATCACCACTGAGATAATAGAATCATCTTCTAGTTCAAGCCGTCACTCAAAAATCTCTAGGAACTAGAGTAGTCATGATTCGATGGGATCAGCTATGGTAAAGAATGGGATACCCATTTACCAATTAGTCGAGACCATTATCACACTAGCATTCAAGTTGCTCCATTCAAAACCTTATGTGGTCACAAGTACAGATACCATCTGCACTAGACTAAATTAGGTAATACGCAACTAGCTAGAGATCCAATTTCAACACATCACCCTTGCTGATTTGGAATTCATCCGAGAAACTACCAAAAACAAAATACGAATTGGGAAGCGCCATAAAGCTTCCAGAGTTAACCAGAGAAGCTACGACTTCGATAAATGAAAACCCTTGGAATTCCAGGATTGATGACCTTGTCATATGAAGGTCTCACTCAAGAAAGACAAGATGCGTTTTATAAAGTGTGATATACAAAACTCAAAGTACATAAGACCATTTGAGGTTATTACCAGAATCGGTCTTGTACCTTTGAACTTAGACTACCACAAATTCTTAATAACATTCATCCCATCTTTCGCATATCTAATCTTAAGAGGTGTCTATCCGATAAAACACTTGTTATTTCACTTGATGAAATCAAGTTATATAAAAGTCTACACTCTGTAGAAGAACCAATAAAAACCATGGATAAGGAAATCTAAAGAACCACGCAAAGTCTTATCCCGTTAGTGAAGGTTCGCTGGATTACAAATCGGGGACCTGAATTCACTTGGGAAAGGGAAGATTAGACCTAGTCCATGAGTATCACTTTAGACTTAATTTCGGGACAAAATTCCCTCTAACGGGGGGATAATGTGACACCAGTCAAATTTTGGTCAAAAATTTATTGATCTATAATCATAATTGGGATGAACCAAGTAGTAGAGTTTGTAACAAGGTTTCCAAAAACATAAAGAACATTGAAATCCGAGTTATAACGAAGAAGTTATGACCAATCGAAAATCCGCGGTAAAACCGGCAAAACACTATTCAGTGTAAAAAGCGAATTTTCAATAAAATGATTTTTAGCCTTAATAATCTAAATGAAACTTGTAGAATATGTTAAACCGAGAACGTTCATAAAACGAACACCAAAATCTGACTTCGTATGTGGAAGTTATGATTTTTCGAAGTTTCGGTTTAGCAAGAGACAACTAAAAATTCGAAATATAAATTGATCGATATTTAGCCGACGCAACTTAAACGAGAATCGAAGGTCTCGTCAAAAGTAGCACAATGGTAAAAAGACAGACGAAAACGGACGTCAGATGAAGAAGTTATGAATTTTTAACGGATTCCCGTCCCGGTCTGTTTAAAATAATAATATTAAAAATAAATTCAAAACCGGCCGACGATGTCTAAACGAAAGTCGTAGAGTATGATTTTACCTACGCGTTCATATAAAGAACACCAAAAACGGAGCTCGTATGCGAAAGTTATGATTTTCGTAAGTTTTTGGCACAAACATCAAGAAAATATTGAAAACTGGGAAATTTCGCTGAGTCACTCCTCGGACACGTCACCTCGCATGCGAGGCCTCCACGCGTCGTCCTCTGGTTGGACCGAAGTTCGCCGTGTCACCATTTGATTGGACCGAGACCGAGGTCCAATAGGCAGCCGACAACCCTCGCAGGAGACACCCCTCTGATCCTCGTGGCAGCTTCTAATTGGACCGAAGTTCGGCCCAGTAGCGATCCAACACGCGCCTTGTCTCGCTGTCTCGCATCCGGACTTCGCACTGTCGTGGCCTTTGCTCCTTCCAATACATGTGCTGCTGACTCCTCGCCCTCGCCACCTGTCCCACTTCGGACCGTACCCTCGCACCCCTATATAAAGGGTGCGAGCCTTCTCGCATTTGAAGAGTTTTCACCCCAAAATTTCCCCTTTTTCACATTTCCACCCCGTCAACTTTCTCACGACCTCCGAAGGCCCCGGTATCACATCCAAAGCCTTAAGAAAGCCCCGGAGCCCCGTAATTCTCGAGAATTCATCCTCTTTCCTGTCGAATCTCTGCCCGATTTAAGCCGATTTTTCGTCAAACAAACTATTTTCCGGGAAACGAAATGTTGCCCGAATTACCACCTATCAAGGTGAGTTCATACCCCTATAATTTACATTTTTAATGGTTTCTAAATGCTTTTTAGGGGGGAATACAAGTTTAACACAATATTAAATTGTGTTAATAACTGTATGTGATAATAATCACGCAGATAGTTTTCGTATGCTTTCAAGAATTACCAAATACATCCAAAATGACATAAAGCCATGTTAAATCTTTAAATTCATGTAAAATCCATTAAATTCTTTGAAAAATGTTTAATAAACTATTTCAAATTTTAAATGCCAAAAATCATGTTTATATATGTATAAATATATAAATAAGATTTGAAGGACTTAGGACTAATGAATTATCTTATTTCCTTTTCCTTGTTTGGATGTGGAGTTAAGGTTGTGTTATTTGTCCGAAGGTCGTTTCCTTCTTAATTATGTATATTATACATATATTAGTATAAAAAGGTCACTCGTTTTGGTATCATTACCTATGTATCAGGCTGAGTAAAGGTGTTCATCCATGAGAAATCATCTTAACCAGATAGAGCATATAAATTATAATAGGTATAATTTATGATTCAAAACTAAATATAAGAGTATGATTCACATTCCAAGAAAAGTACCAAAACTTATTTAACTATACCAGCATATGTATAATGCATTTAATATACGAATAACATATTAAAGAAGTAAAGATACATCATACCTGGTTTGCATTAACAAAGGTACGATACAGGGTACCAGGGTTAGCAATCACGGGGTAATAATACATCATACCGGATTTGCATTAACAAAGGTACGATATAGAGTACCAGGGTTAGCAATCACGTGGTAATAATATATCGTAAATCTCGTTGAAACCATAAATTTGTGAGACCTTTCACGGTGTACTTATCTAAGTATGACTTTAAGTCCTGACCTATTAACCAGAATCTCTTGTAGGGAGAGCGTGAATTTGTGTATAGATCTACATGGGACTGACAATCCCGCACCTCTACTGTTCACTACAGTTTGGCCGGCAGGCCTAGGGTGTCAAATATCATTCCATTCTGACGCCTGAAGAACGTCGCCGCAGGCATATCAGTCATATTAGTATGGTTAATAGAACTCACATGGATAAAACAATGAGTGAACTACTAAGTAATATACTTCTCTTAAAACAGTAAGAAAAGATAATTACATCCCGACCAAATATACCTTCTGTAGTTTTTACTTACAGTAAAAGCTACGTATCATGAAATCAAGTATGGTAAATATACTTGTACTTCTGTTTTTGAACATTTAAAACCACAAGGCAGTATTATGGATAATATAATATTTTCCAGGATTAATACTAAGGTTTTTACCATAGAGCACATATAACTAAGAATACTTTTACAAATGAAACGGTTTATGGAATTAAACCACTTATTCAAAAGAAACGTGTTATGTGATTTAACCACTTATACAAAGGAAACGGTTTATGGGACTAAACCACTTTTACAAATGGAACGGTTATGAGATTAACTCACTTTTACAAATGGAACGGTTATGGGATTAAACCACTTTTACAAATGAAACGGGTTATGGAAATAAACCACTCATCAAATGGAACTTAGTCATTCAATCTCTGTAAACTAGTATAACATAAAAGACCCTTAGAGGTTAATTCTATAAGCCCTTTGTTATTACATCAGAGTTATATATAAGTAATATCCGATTGACAGTGAAATGTGTGACTTCCGCCGTTCTGGTTTGGGGGTGTGACAGAAATTCTCGATTACCAACTTCTAGTTTTTATTTAATAACATGTTTTCACCCTTAATAACATGTGCACACCCATCAGAAGAGCCATATACTAAAATAGGAGAGAGGACGATTGACAATGAAGTATGCAAGCCATAAGTGACAAGACTATATGTAATTAAGGTAGGTGACTTGACCTACCTATTATTATTATTATTTTATTATTATTATAACAAGATATATAGAGTTAAATTTATGACCTATCTTAAATATTTGTAGTGATATACCTTAATATTTTTGGTAAAATAAAAATATACGGGCCATATTTATTTTTTAAAAGCCTAAATTGTTTTTAAGGTACAATCTAATATGAAGAGTACAATACAAGTTAAATCGAAAAAAATAGGAAAAAAAAACAATAATTGTGAATCAGTATTTGGTCTCAAACGTTGTTTCCTTCAAGCCAATTACCGCTTCATAAATCATAATCATCGATCACTATCTGGTGCGCCAAACCATAATTGACAATCAATTGCGTTGTGCAATTATAAAAATGCTTAAGATTTGTTACGACGGTAGAGTATAAGCAAAATGGGTGATCAATACTTAAATGATAATTGTGTCATATATTGAAAAAATTGGTTTAGAAAATATTAGTAATGATACAATTATGAAAATATATAAAGATAAATTATAAGACCTTTATTTATTTATTTATTTTGCTTATATGATTTAATTATTTATTTTGCTTATATGATTTAATTTGTCCAGACTAACAACTAGTATTTTTTTTATTTATTTGTTCTATGAGATACATTTAAATAGTAAATCATATGGTTTTATAGTTCTAGATTCAACTTCAATCCATGGGAAAAAAATTAATTAGGGTCCACCCTAATACTAAAGTCTTTGCTTTTGGAGAAGTTCACTTTCAACCCCAATGCTAGGTTGAAACATCTCAGAATTCGATCTCCCATCGAAGAAATTTGATTAGGGTCCACCCCAATACTAAAGAATTTTCTTTTTGAGAAGTTCACTTTCTACCCCTAAGCTAGGTTGAAACTTCTCAGAATTCGAGCTAGGACGTGTAGATTACAACTCCATTCACCCAAAGAAAAGGACGTCCGGATAAAATAAACGGGACAAGCGAGGGCCGCCATTAGGAGAACAAATCCATGAAACGACCGCATCACTAGCTTTCCTATGAAGTGCAAATTTGATTTATAAATCGTTATATATTGTAAATATTTTGGTCCACATCCATCAAAAGGTCCGTCGATTTGTCCAGTGAAGTGCAAATTTAATTTGGTATCGTTGAGTCAAGAGAAAAGCATGTTCAGACTTGTTTACAACAAAGTTCTTTCACTTACTATATAATACATAGATAATCGAAATTAGCTAAAAACGTTTTAAATCAAATAATAAATTTCATCATTTCCAAAAAGAAACTAAAATATCTGAAAAAAGGCAAATTTTTTCTTGCTTAACATTATTTACTAATATAATTTAATAATAAAAATGTGAATCATATGAGTTAGATATTTAAAATGTTTTCAATAACTTCAACAAATCATTGAATTATATAAAAAGTCACACAAAATGGTGAGTACAAAAAGTCAAAATACGTGACCGATGTTTCAATTTGGTGACATGCGCATCATATTTGGTGTAAAAAATTGATGAAAATTTGTTTGGAATTTTTTTTATAATATTATTTATATAATCTTAAATATTACTAAAAGAGAAATCTTATGACATCATCTTAAATAATCTGGACCATTGATTGTATTTCAATCTTATTTTTTCCACCCTTAGATCAAATTGCTGACATAATCTTCCCCATATGGATTGTATTTAATTCCAATAAATGCTTTCCAATCATCAATCAATAACTTACATTCGTTGAAATGGAATGTATTTAATTCCAATAAAAGCTTTCCATATTTTACATCTTCAATTTTCAGCTATAAAGATTTTTAATATGATCAATTTTAAAAACATAATACTAACAAATCATTTCAATCAAAGCCTTAATATCAACCATTAATATAAATCCGTTTATATTAGCAAACAATTAATATAAAAAAATCTTTTTTTATTAGTAAATCATTAATAACGAAAAATATATTCAAATTATCACATACATATACAATTCATTATTGAATCCGCGACTCACATTTATTTTCAATCGTTTCTTTTATTCAAACCTTCTCGTACAACATCGTTAATATTGCTTATAACTTTCATCATCATTCTCTGCTATAAACATTCGCTATTGTACGCTAGAAGGTCAGTACCTTCTTTCGCTTTTTACATTTTTTTGATTATTTTTTGTTCCTATATCAAATGTATGTATTCATATATTTCAACTTTTTTGTTACAAATTACATGAAATCAGTTAACTACTTTTCTAAAAATTTTCAAATAAACATGAAAATATATTAGGTACCTTTAACTAAACAAAAATTAACTATCTTGGGAACTGACATTAATTACGAAAATGTTACTTTTATATATTAGAGATGATTATGATTTTTTTTTAATTGTTATGTCATAAGAATCCGGTTAATTTTGGCATGATTTTAAAATATCATAGAAATTATTATGTTTTTGTATATCATATCAACCTACTTTTTTATCTTTGTATAGTAACAATAAAATTTATTAATTTACACAACAAATATAGATATTTCAAATTTTGTAATATTATTATACCTTACAAAATACAACTTCCTCCAAAATAAATTTTCGCCAGTAATTTCATCCATAATTTCAACAAATTTAAATTTGTATTTTCTTTATATAAATTTTTTTTAATGATCCTGATTTTTTTCTCCAAAAGTATATCAAACATATACGTCTTAGATAATGTTGCCCTATTATAATTATTATTTTCCAAAAGTATATCCGTTTAATGAGGAATTTGATATAATAAAGGAAGTGAATGTTAATTAAAATGGGATATATATTCCATAATTATTACATGAGTTTGTTAAAAAAATTAATATCAAGGTGTAAACATTAAGCATTTTTAAAGTGAAATTTCAGAATACATACAAACGATGATGTTGTACAATGAAATATAAAATTGAATCGACTGAAAAAAAAACACTATTAAAGCAGTCAATCTTGAAAATAACATAGTGAAAATTTATAAAGTAAGAAAAAAAAATTATAAGATATTAGGATATTTGTAAAAAGTATATTTAGTAAAAACGTTACGGTTATTAGAAAAAATAAGACCGTTAAGATTAGTGAAAATACAATATATAAACTAAATTATCACAATAGTAATGAAATGTCATTATTTGATATTTCATATAATTGACAAATATATCAAATTACATTGATTATATACTAAAATTATTCAAAGTTGCGTCAAAACTAATGCAAAGTTCTTGCGAACACTAAATTAATAAAAACAAACATAAAAGCTAGCATTTATATTTATAATCAATTTAAAATAAACCAATCATGATTTAGAAAAGAATCTCCATTGATGATATACTGAAATTAAATCTATATAACATTTAACATTTTATAAATTATATTACATAACTTTATTTGAATAAATGAAATAGTTATCAATATTTAATGCAATAGAAAAAATGGTATATTGGTTGTCAATATATGTTTAAATTAGGTAACATTATTATGTAAGGAACGACTAATTAAAATGCTTATAAATATATAAATTTCATAACTATATGAAACGAGTAAAGACGTTCAACTAATAAAACAAAAAATAATGTCTACAAAGAGATCTTTCAATTATTATATATATTTATCGTTTTCAATGTATTTTCTACACATTTCAATAATACCAATAACCATATTTTTTATAATCATTATACAATATCTATAAACGGTTATATGTTTTTTTATGTGTTTTCGCGTTTAACGCGGGCTATAATCTAGTTATATTATAAAAACAAATTTTTTATTTAAAATTTTAATGATTAGGTTATAATAGAGTAAAGTAAAAAAGTTAGTAAAAATGATAATTATATGGTAATGATTACCTAAAAAAAAGACTATTAGTGTATGATGTATATAGGTTGTTGTGTGTAAAATAGGACCCTAGCTTTATAAAAAAAATATGAGAAGTTTCAACCTAACACGAATTCTGAAAAATGTAAGAAAATTTATAAAAAAGTTTAAAGAAACTTTAAATATGTAAGAAAATTTATAAAAAAAAATATGTAAAAACTGTTAAGTGAAAGCTTGTACAAAAGTTTTACAAGATTAAAATATCATAAAACATTTAAAGAAAACTTGAAATATGTGTAAGTAAAAAAAGTTTAAAACAAATGAAAATTATTAATAAAAAATTTGTAAATCAATTTAAAAAATATGATGTGTTGTTATGAAAAAAGGTCAAATATATATATATATATATATATATATATATATATATATATATATATATATATATATATATACTAATTTTTTTACAATTAATGATATTGTGGGTTTATGAAAAAAACAAACATAAAAAATTGATGAAAACTTGTTTGGAATTTTTTTTATAATACTATTTATATAATCTTAAATATTACTAAAAGAGAAACCTTATGACATTATCTTAAATAATCTGGACCATTGATTGTATTTCAATCTTATTTTTTCCACCCTTAGATCAAATTGCTGACATAATCTTCCCCATATAGATTGTATTTAATTCCAATAAATGCTTTCCAATCATCAATCAATAACTTACATTCGTTGAAATTGAATGTATTTAATTCCAATAAAAGCTTTCCATATTTTACATCTTGAATTTTCAGCTATGAAGATTTTTAATATGGTCAATTTTAAAAACATATTACTAACAAATCATTTCAATCAAGCCTTAATATCAACCATTAATATAAATCCGTTTATATTAGCAAACAATTAATATAAAATCTTTTTTTATTAGGAAATCACTAATAACGAAAAATATATTCAAATTATCACATATATATACGATTCATTATTGAATCCGCGACTCACATTTATTTTCAATCGTTTCTTTTATTCAAACCTTCTCCTACAACATCGTTAATATTGCTTATAACTTCCATCATCATTCTCTGCTATAAACATTCGCTATTGTACGCTAGAAGGTCGGTACCTTCTTTCGCTTTTTACATTTTTTCGATTATTTTTTGTTCCTATATCAAATGTATGTATTCATATATTTCAATTTTCTTTGTCACAAATTACATGAAATCAGTTAACTACTTTTCTGAAAATTTTCAAATAAACATTAAAAGATATTAGGTACCTTTAACAAAACAAAAATTAACTATCTTGGGAACTGACATTAATTACGAAAATGTTACTTTTATATATTAGAGATGATTATGATTTTTTTTTAATTTTTATGTCATAAGAATCCGATTAATTTTGGCATGATTTTAAAATATCATTGAAATTATTATGTTTTTGTATATCATATCAACCTACTTTTTTATCTTTGTATAGTAACAATAAAATTTATTAATTTACACAACAAATATAGATATTTCAAATTTTGTAATATTATTATACCTTACAAAATACAACTCCCTCCAAAATAAATTTTCGCCAGTAATTTCATCCATAATTTCAACAAATTTAAATTTGTATTTTCTTTATATAAATTTTTTTTAATGATCCTGATTTTTTTCCTCCAAAAGTATATCAAACATATACGTCTTAGATAATGTTGCCCTATTATAATTATTATTTTCCAAAAGTATATCCGTTTAATGAGGAATTTGATATAATAAAGGAAGTGAATGTTAATTAAAATGGGATATATATTCCATAATTATTACATGAGTTTGTTAAAAAAAAATTAATATCAAGGTGTAAACATTAAGCATTTTTAAAGTGAAATTTCAGAATACATACAAACGATGATGTTGTATAATGAAATATAAAATTGAATCGATTGAAAAAAAAAAACACTATTAAAGCAGTCAATTTTGAAAAATAACATAGTTATGAAAAATTATAAAGTAAGATAAAAATTATAAGATATTAGGATATTTGTAAAAAGTATATTTAGTAAAAACGTTACGGTTATTAGAAAAAATAAGACCGTTAAGATTAGTGAAAATACAATATATAAACTAAATTATCACAATAGTAACGAAATGTCATTATTTGATATTTCATATAATTGACAAATATATCAAATTACATTGATTATATACTAAAATTATTCAAAGTTGCGTCAAAATTAAAGCAAAGTTCTTGCGAACACTAAATTAATAAAAACAAACATAAAAGCTAGCATTTATATTTATAATCAATTTAAAATAAACCAATCATGATTTAGAAAAGAATCTCCATTGATGATATACTGAAATTAAATCTATATAACATTTAACATTTTATAAATTATATTACATAACTTTATTTGAATAAATGAAATACTTATCAATATTTAATGCAATAGAAAAAATGGTATATTGGTTGTCAATATATGTTTAAATTAGGTAACATTATTATGCAAGGAACGACTAATTAAAATGCTTATAAATATATAAATTTCATAACTATATGAAACGAGTAAAGACGTTCAACTAATAAAACAAAAAATAATGTCTACAAAGAGATCTTTCAATTATTATATATATTTATCGTTTTCAATGTATTTTCTACACATTTCAATAATACCAATAACCATATTTTTTTATAATCATTATACAATATCTATACAATATCTATAAACGGTTATATGTTTTTTTATGTGTTTCTCGCGTTTAACGCGGGCTATAATCTAGTTATATTATAAAAACAAATTTTTTATTTAAAATTTTAATGATTAGGTTATAATAGAGTAAAGTAAAAAAGTTAGTAAAAATGATAATTATATGGTAATGATTACCTAAAAAAAAGACTATTAGCGTATGATGTATATAGGGTGTTGTGTGTAAAATAGGACCCTAGCTTTATAAAAAAAATATGAGAAGTTTCAACCTAGCTCGAATTCTGAAAAATGTAAGAAAATTTATAAAAAGTTTAAAGAAACTTGAAAAATGTAAGAAAATTTATAAAATAAAAATATGTGAAAACTGTTAAGTGAAAGCTCGTACAAAAGTTTTACAAGATTAAAATATCATAAAACATTTAAAGAAAACTTGAAATATGTGTAAGTAAAAAAAAGTTTAAAAAAAATGAAAATTATTAATAAAAAATTTGTAAATCAATTTAAAAAGTATGATGTGTTGTTATGAAAAAAGGTCTAATATATATATATATATATATATATATATATATATATATATATATATATATATATATATATATATATATATATACTAATTTTTTTACAATTAATGATATTGTGGGTTTATGAAAAAAACAAACATAAAAAATTGATGAAAATTTTTTGGAATTTTTTTTATAATACTATTTATATAATCTTAAATATTACTAAAAGAGAAAACCTTATGACATCATCTTAAATAATCTGGACCATTGATTGTATTTCAATCTTATTTTTTCCACCCTTAGATCAAATTGCTGACATAATCTTCCTCATATGGATTGTATTTAATTCCAATAAATGCTTTCCAATCATCGATCAATAACTTACATTCGTTGAAATGGAATGTATTTAATTCCAATAAAAGCTTTCCATATTTTACATCTTCAATTTTCAGCTATGAAGATTTTTAATATGATCAATTTTAAAAACATAATACTAACAAATCATTTCAATCAAAGCCTTAATATCAACCATTAATATAAATCCGTTTATATTAGCAAACAATTAATATAAAATCTTTTTTTATTAGGAAATCATTAATAACGAAAAATATATTCAAATTATCACATACATATACAATTCATTATTGAATCCGCGACTCACATTTATTTTCAATCGTTTCTTTTATTCAAACCTTCTCGTACAACATCGTTAATATTGCTTATAACTTCCATCATCATTCTCTGCTATAAACATTCGCTATTGTACGCTAGAAGGTCAGTACCTTCTTTCGCTTTTTACATTTTTTTGATTATTTTTTGTTCCTATATCAAATGTATGTATTCATATATTTCAATTTTTTTGTTACAAATTACATGAAATCAGTTAACTACTTTTCTAAAAATTTTCAAATAAACATGAAAAGATATTAGGTACCTTTAACTAAACAAAAATTAACTATCTTGGGAACTGACATTAATTACGAAAATGTTACTTTTATATATTAGAGATGATTATGATTTTTTTTAATTGTTATGTCATAAGAATCCGGTTAATTTTGGCATGATTTTAAAATATCATTGAAATTATTATGTTTTTGTATATCATATCAACCTACTTTTTTATCTTTGTATAGTAACAATAAAATTTATTAATTTACACAACAAATATAGATATTTCAAATTTTGTAATATTATTATACCTTACAAAATACAACTCCCTCCAAAATAAATTTTCGCCAGTAATTTCATCCATAATTTCAACAAATTTAAATTTGTATTTTCTTTATATAAATTTTTTTTAATGATCCTGATTTTTTTCTCCAAAAGTATATCAAACATATACGTTTTAGATAATGTTGCCCTATTATAATTATTATTTTCCAAAAGTATATCCGTTTAATGAGGAATTTGATATAATAAAGGAAGTGAATGTTAATTAAAATGGGATATATATTCCATAATTATTACATGAGTTTGTTAAAAAAATTAATATCAAGGTGTAAACATTAAGCATTTTTAAAGTGAAATTTCAGAATACATACAAACGATGATGTTGTACAATGAAATATAAAATTGAATCGACTGAAAAAAAAACACTATTAAAGCAGTCAATCTTGAAAATAACATAGTGAAAAATTATAAAGTAAGATAAAAAATTATAAGATATTAGGATATTTGTAAAAAGTATATTTAGTAAAAACGTTACGGTTATTAGAAAAAATAAGACCGTTAAGATTAGTGAAAATACAATATATAAACTAAATTATCACAATAGTAATGAAATGTCATTATTTGATATTTCATATAATTGACAAATATATCAAATTACATTGATTATATACTAAAATTATTCAAAGTTGCGTCAAAACTAATGCAAAGTTCTTGCGAACACTAAATTAATAAAAACAAACATAAAAGCTAGCATTTATATTTATAATCAATTTAAAATAAACCAATCATGATTTAGAAAAGAATCTCCATTGATGATATACTGAAATTAAATCTATATAACATTTAACATTTTATAAATTATATTACATAACTTTATTTGAATAAATGAAATAGTTATCAATATTTAATGCAATAGAAAAACTGGTATATTGGTTGTCAATATATGTTTAAATTAGGTAACATTATTATGCAAGGAACGACTAATTAAAATGCTTATAAATATATAAATTTCATAACTATATGAAACGAGTAAAGACGTTCAACTAATAAAACAAAAAATAATGTCTACAAAGAGATCTTTCAATTATTATATATATTTATCGTTTTCAATGTATTTTCTACACATTTCAATAATACCAATAAACATATTTTTTATAATCATTATACAATATCTATACAATATCTATAAACGGTTATATGTTTTTTTATGTGTTTTTGCGTTTAACGCGGGCTATAATCTAGTTATATTATAAAAACAAATTTTTTATTTAAAATTTTAATGATTAGGTTATAATAGAGTAAAGTAAAAAAGTTAGTAAAAATGATAATTATATGGTAATGATTACCTAAAAAAAAGACTATTAGTGTATGATGTATATAGGGTGTTGTGTGTAAAATAGGACCCTAGCTTTATAAAAAAAATATGAGAAGTTTCAACCTAGCTCGAATTCTGAAAAATGAAAGAAAATTTATAAAAAGTTTAACGAAACTTGAAAAATGTAAGAAAATCTATAAAAAAAAATATGTGAAAACAGTTAAGTGAAAGCTCGTACAAAAGTTTTACAAGATTAAAATATCATAAAACATTTAAAGAAAACTTGAAATATGTGTAAGTAAAAAAAAGTTTAAAAAAAATGAAAATTATTAATAAAAAATTTGTAAATCAATTTAAAAAGTATGATGTGTTGTTATAAAAAAAAAGGTCTAATATATATATATATATATATATATATATATATATATATATATATATATATATATATATATATATATATATATATATATATATATATATACATACTAATTTTTTTTACAATTAATGATATTGTGGGTTTATGAAAAAACAAACATAAAAAATTGATGAAAATTTGTTTGGAATTTTTTTTATAATACTATTTATATAATTATATTATAAAAACAATTTTTTATTTAAAATTTTAATGATTAGGTTATAATAGAGTAAAGTAAAAAAGTTAGTAAAAATTATAATTATATCATAATGATTACCTAAAAAAAAAGACTATTAGCGTATGATGTAAATTAGGACCCTATATATATATATATATATATATATATATATATATATATATATATATATATATATATATATATATATATATATATATATATATATATATATATATATATAGGGTGGTGTGTGTAAAGTAGGACCCTAACTTAATATCTTTTGATTGAAGCTTAAATTTAGAATTCTATCTAAAGTTTATGTAACACCATGAATTTCAAAATAATTTTTCGCAAAATATAAAAAACATTTTTCATTTAATTTGTATAAAACATCAAGTTTAAATCTCCAATTCACATCATACAAAATCTCAAGATCACATATAAAAATCCCATGCGTGTGTACAGATCAAGTCGGTGCCTTCCCACGGTCATCACTAGTACCTGAAACAAATAACACTAAAACTGTAAGCACAAAGCTTAGTGAGTTCCCCAAAATACCACATATAACACATATTAGCCACTCGAGGCTATAACTCTGTGGGTCCGTGCACCCAAACTCTGTGAACCCTTAGGTTCTAACTTTGGGAACCTTCCGGTTCCAACTCTATAAGCATGCACAGCATAAATCATATAGACATCATGTAGTACAACACATAGCATACACATAACATACACATACTCTGTCACATAACTCTGATTACCTACTCAAGGTAAAGTATAGTGAGAAGACTCACCTCGTGTATCTCGATAACTCGTGAATCCTGGAAATCACTCGTGCTCGATCCTCCGAGCTATAATCCTCCTATAACATCATATATCTCTAATTAATACTTTTACCACTAAGGTTGACTACCCCTATCAAGTCAACACTGGTCAACTCTGGTCAACGGTCAACGGTCAACTTTGACCGGACTCGGCGAGTGCACTAGAGCGACTCGGCGAGTCTAAACGTTTTCACCAACTCTCTAGGATTCTCTTTTGACACGTCGAGTACTCCCTTGACTCGACGAGTTCCACCTGGCATGAATCGCGGGGCCACCACGACTCAACTCGCCGAGTCTCAAGAACAACTCGGCGAGTTCCAGCTCGACTCAGTCCATCTGTCAACCCTCTCTAACTCTCCCCGACTCACTGAGTCAACCCATAACTCGGCAGGACCACTCGCTGAGTGGTTAAGGAAAATCTTCATGCTACTCGCCGAGTCTGTTCTTCAGACTCGGCGAGTCCATGCCATGCATCAACTCAAACTAGGTTCTGAGGTCAGATCCGATCCATCCACTCATAGATCTGGCCCTCCTAAGCTTATTCATCACGTAAAGTTCATGTCTTGGTTACCATGCAACACCTACAAGGCTCTTTTTGGAGAAATGACCTCTAAGATGGCAACCCTAGTCTCCAACCCAAAAGGAAGGACATAAAGCATGACATTAGGGACTCTCTGGACCTACTAAGGTCCAGATCTAAGCACCATATCCCCATGGGACCTCTCACACTTCAAATACAAAGCAAATAAGGCATGAAGAAACCCTAGATTTGACCATATCAACAAAAATACGGAAATAAGCTCTGAATGATACCTCAAGAAGCCTCCTCTGATGAAATGAAAGTAGATCCAAGCTCCCCAACTCTTCTAGCTTGACTTTCCTCTTCCTTTCTTGCAAATACACACAAATTTTATGAACAATGGCCTCTTATCTCACTCACAAGAACCCTCAGCTGCTTTGGTGCTCTCAAGATCAAGGTAGCCGCAATGAAGGGCCATAAGGTCCTTTAAATAGGGCTTAGGACCAGGAAATTAGGGTTTCATTAAACAGCGAGGACTCGCCGAGTCCATTCCTTGGACTCGCCGAGTCCAGGCGCGAACCCGCGTCCTAAACCGAGATCCTACTCGGCGAGTTTGAGCTCCAACTCGCCGAGTCCCCTCACAAAACTCCAAAAATATAAGCATAAAAGATACCTGGAAATCCGGGCTGTTACAGTTTAATTTTAATTATGAAATCTAAATACATTTTGTTATCAAATCTACTCTAATAAACGACGGTTTTTTTTGTCAGTTGTCATACTTTCATTCAATTTGTCAAATATTATTTTCTGGTTATTTTGAATTAATTTTTATTCTATATGTCATTTTATGGTTATTTACTATTTTATTAATTCCACATAGTATTTTAAATGCAATAATAAATACATATTAATTTCCTTAATGAACATATTTTTTTTTAATTTCAAAATTAATAAATTAAAGCTTTATTAATTTCTTTTATTTATTTATCTAAATTATTTGTTTAAATTTAGAGAAAAAAACACTTTAATTTTTAGAATACAATATTTTTCTTATTTTTCTTATAAATTCAAACTTTTTAATATTCAAAATTTTATATTTAATTTTTTTTGAGTAAATTACAGGAATGGTCCGTATGGTTTGGGGTAATTTGCACGTTTGGTCCCTAACTTAATTTTTTAAGTCGGAAGGTCCCTATTAATTTCTTTTGTTACACATTTGGTCCTTATTGGTTGTTTTTGTTACGCGTTTGATCCTTGTTTTACATAAAAATACTATTATTTAAATAGAGAGAAATAGTGAGGTAGGTAAGGTAGGTGAGAGGGTGGGGTTAGGGGTGTGTTTATTTAAATAAATTAAAAAAATCAAAGGGAAAATAGTATTTTTTTAGGTAAGACAGGGACCAAACACGTAATAAAAACAAACAATAGGGACCTTTCGAGTTAAAAAAATAAGTTAGGGACCAAACGTGTAAATTACCCTAAACCATAGGGACCATTCGTGTAATTTATTCTTTTTTTTAAATAAACTCATGTAATGCACGGGCCTCATACCTAGTTAATTATGATATCAAAATGAATAAGAAGATTAGTAGAGATAAAATGTAGGAAAATATTTGATTTCTCAAATCTATTTTATTAGAAAATGAATAGTGTTGGTCCGTGGTGAGTTTAAAATAAAAAATTACATGGTTTATTAAAATTTTCTATAAAAAATTTTATATACAAATTTAAAGATTTTATTCGTATCAAGATGTGTTACAAAAATTTTTATATAGAATTTTTAGATAAATTAGAAAAATTAAGTGTGTCATTGTAGCTATCAGCTATGTATTACTTCACGACTGTTGTTGCTACGAAACTCACTTTAGAGTGTTTCTAGTTAACCTATCTTTATTTAATGAAATGAGAAATAAAATTTTAGCTTTAGTGGGAGATGCTCTCTTTTTTGGAACGAAAGAATTTTATTAAAAAACACTACAGGACGTTAGCTAAATTTACAACAAGCTCATAACATAGGATTTTGTAAGTAATCTATCCAATTTGGTTTAACTTGAAATTTTTATTAGACATCCAAAAAAAAAATAACAAGATGCAATGTAGTCAAAACAAACACGTTTTCTTTTTCTTCACCGCTCAAAAAATCAATTCACTACAAAATTTCCAAATGATCCAACATGTCGTGGTAAGAAATGTATCAAGGCCTTTTTTTTTTTTGAGACGTTAAGGTTTTAAGATTATCCAACCATAAGAAAATTTGAGTAATATTGTTTATAACAACCATATCCGAATTCAACCAATTATAAAGTTAGGTCTATATGGTTGTCGAAACCGGGCACCGTAAAAAAAATGCTCAACTTTTTTCTCATTCTCATTGCAAATCCCACATAGAACCATATTTCCATCGATCCATATCTCGTCCAAATTCATACTTGTTGTGACTTTATTAAGTAAGATTTTAAAATATAACCATTGACTTTGATTGGGATATTTTTGTTCCATCTTGTTTCGTTCCCACCAACAATCCGAGTTTCTTTTTTATTGGTAACATGTATAGTCGATGCAACTGAGTAGTTATTCGACCTATCAGATCTGAGTAAAACTACTGAATAAAAATCTCATTTTAAATAAACCCAAAAGACCATCAGATAAAAGTATTTTCAAAACATGAGAGTAAAATCATAAACAGATATGCAAAATAAATCTCTAGGGGATGCAGTACGATCAAGTCAGAGCTTTCATTTTGAAACCAAAAGTACCTACAAATCATTTTAAATATAAACCATAAACAAAAATCTTAGTGAGTTCCCTAAGATACCAAATATCATACATACAAGTGTCATGGACTACCCCGATGGTATTTCCCTGAAATGTCATGGGCTACCCCAATGATCTTACATCCAAGTGTCATGGGCTACCCCCATGGTCTTTCCTTGAAATGCCATCGGCTACCCCTATGGTCTCATATCCATGTGTCATGACTTACTCCTATGGTATTTTCTTGAAATTCCATGGGCTACCCCATGGTCTCATGTCCAAGTGCCATGGGCTACCTCCATGATTTTTCATGCAAATGTCATGGGCTACCCCCATGGTCTTTCATACAATTGCCATGGATTACCCCCGTGGCCTTTCATAGAGCTGTCATGGGTTACCCCCATGGTCTTCCATGCAAGTATCATAAATACAACTAGCATCCTACATAGCATAGTGAGAAGACTCACCTGAATTACTCAACAAAAGTTCAACAGTTACCTTAGCAACAAAACAGCCAACCCAAGCTTCCTAAAGACAAACCAAGACCAATACTTAGTCAAATAATCAATTCTACCCAAGTTTGACAAAAGTCAATATGGTCAAAAATTCAACGGTCAAGTCAACTCAAATGACCCCCACACAGTCCAAAATGCCTTATCCAAGTCATGGTCATTTCCAAACAAAACTAACGCGTTGCATCATGCCATCACGTCATGTGCATTCCTTGGTTTTGTTGTGGTTTCAGTCATAAATATTTTTCTTCATTAAGATCTTAATCCTAAAAGACCAAAACTCATATCATTATATTTGGTTCCTAATACCTTCTTAATGGATAAAATTTCCAACTTTATCTATTAGAATGGTCCAAACAACCAAGATTTAGTCTTTAAGTCTCAAAAGGACCAAGAATGCTCCTTTCTTAACTTAATCCATGAAGTCCAAGTCTCTAATTTTCTAATTTGAGTCAACATGATGTTTACATGGGTAAAGTTTCCAAATTACATGACTAAAATGGAAGGAAAAAGATCATAACTTTCCTAGTCTATGAGGTCCAAAATGCATTCCAAACTAATCAAAAAATGTTAAAGTCACTCAAATCCAAGATCACCCGTAAAATGGACCAAAAGTGCAAAAACCAACAAATGAAGAGGTGTAACATCCGGTTTTCTACCATTTCTGAGTTATGGACCGGAAGTCGACCGTGTAAGGTTTTGGGCTTTAAGGAGGAAAGTTTAGTCCTTGTGGAAGGAGGTAATGATAGTTAAGTGATTTCACCCTTGAAATGTTTTTTAGGTTTAAGGGTAGAAAGGGAAAAGTCATAGGCCGAATTCTTGCATGAAATATGGATTTTGTTTAAGAATTTTTAGTCCAATGTATTTAGATGATATTTTATTGCTCGTCAACACCTTTCCGTGAATATAAATAATGTCGAAAACGAAGTTGAAACGAAAAAGTTACGACCGTTTAAGTTAGGGCAATTTTTGGGTTAGCCGCATATGCAGGGTATACGGGGAGTACGTTGGGTGTAATAGGGCCTCCCTAGTACACTGGGCGTACCAGGAGTATGCAGGGCGTACACGATCAGTTCTCAAACCCTATTTTTGTGGTTTGAGCCCTATTTAAACTCCTTAACTTACCCAAACCCATTCCATTCTCAGTCTCCACCTCTCCAACACCCTCTATTGGAACCCTAACCCTAGATTGAACATTATGAGAAAAACAAAGATGTTTTTAAGTGCTTTGGAGTGTTCTTGGTGCACCTTCGAGAAGAAGGAACTCATTAAAGAAGTGTTGGTTGCATTGGAGCTTGTAGATCTAGACTTTGTTCGCCTTGATCTTTCTTCTAGAGGTATAAAGTTTAAATCTTGATGATGAAAATTTTGATCTAGCTAGTTTTGGGTGTTATGAGCTTTCGGTCACTTTAAGTGCATAAAGTTTAGATCTTGAAAGTTTGTGACCTTGTTATGGATGAATTTGGAAACTTTATCCATCTAAACATCATTTTGATTTAGAATTGAATGTTGGCCACTTGGACTTAATAGATTAACTTGAAAAAGATGCACTTTTGGGTCTGTCACACCCCAAAACCGAGAACGGGGGAATACGTTCTGGGGTGGAGGATGTCATGTACAGTATCATAACAATGCATAATAGTAACAACAAGCAAAAACATCCATTGCATTAATATAGTAATTGTAATACAAGGGTGTTCTGTATAGTTTGTTAGACACCAAAAAGTATAATCAAAATAAAGAGGAGTCTTGTATGTGCTCCATCTTCTCAAAAGTTGCATCTGTACCTGTCTACTAACGACCTGAGAATACAAGTTATTTTGAAAACGAGTATCAACATAAAGCTGGTGAGTTAATAAGAGTTTAGTGTCATTGCTTGTATAAAAGTGTTTTCAATCGTGTAATATAAAAGTTGTTATCAAGTTTGCAAATATTGTGAATCTCTAGAAAATCCTATATTTTCCATGTAAAAGTAATCTTCTGTCAACACTTGATTATTTATAGGATTGATCATCTGAGTGTGTATAAGTTTTCCCAATGAGACTATCAGTTATAAAAATATAGTTTTAGACTTCATTCTTGTAAAGTAAATGGGAAGATAATGTTTTATTCCAGCAGTGCTACTGCCTACTTAATGGAAAATAAACTACAGACTCCAGGTAGTGATAAGTATATAATACATCATGGTGGGAGTATGTTTTACCTTTATTTCTTCATTTGTTAATTTAAGGATCCGAATGTGAATTCATATGTAACCATGCAGATAGGCGATCGAATGTATAATGACCCTCCAGGTTACACGTAGTGTGGTAACATTTTGTCATCCATGGGCTTGGTCGGCTCGGACTGTAGCTAGCAGTCGGGATGTTGGAGTGTCCGTCCTGTATAGATCTATACACGTAGAGCCCGCTCTCCCTCCAGGGGACTATGGTTACACGGCGAAGGCGTAATAAAGTGTCGTATAGAAGAATAATGTGTCACATTCTATTTTAGTATATTCTCTTGTATTAGTGTATGGTGTGCTTCTCGATATCATGTATTTAGTGTTCTCTTGTAGAGTATATAGTATATTTCTTATATAGTACTTAACATGTAGAGACTCATAATAGTACAAACTATGGTAAGTATCATAGTAATGGTAGTAAGGAGCAGGAAACCTTAACTATACCTATAATAGTTAAATAGCATGTTCTAGCCTGTCTTGGATACACAAAGGTATTGAACTGAGTGAAGACGTTCATATCCAACACAAATATATACAATATATAACTAAGAATTCAATGACAGTCGGACAGATAACAATATACCCTAAGACCACAATCAAACAAGAACAGGAAATAAGACGTGCTATCAGTCCTAAGTCCTTCAAGTCTTACTTATATAAATATATTGGTGTAGATATAGTTTGGGAACATAAGAAGATTAAAAGAGTTTGGAAATAGTTTTTATAACAATTTAACATGAAAAATGAGTTTGACAAACATTTAAAGCAGTTTTGATGGCAAAGCGGTTAAAAGTATAGATATCCTTTTTGGTTGCAAGTTACAAATCACATGTGATTGATACTACAATTTGTTGGATTCAACATGTATCCCCCCATAAAAGCATTTAAAAACAATTGAAAGATTAATTAAGGGGTATGAACTCACCTGCAGCGAGTGGAGTGGATGGAATGTCGGGTAGGACGCTATGTGTCAAGTGAGGACTTGAACACATCCACGGATCCTATGTAACATGTAGTGGCACATAATGATATCTAATTAGTCATTTAATAACTAATTAAGTAAGTAAAGACCCTCTAATGCATGAAAACACCTCATTTCAAGTGCTAGGAGTGCTAAGGGTTGCATCTAAGGAGTGTAAAGTCTCTCCTTGGAGTTTACTCCTCAAATCTAAGGAGTGTAAAGTCTCTCTTGTTTCAAGTGCTAGTACCTAGGGGAGTTTACGGTTTTTGAACCATATCCCCCATGAGTTTACGGACTTAAACTCATGGGAGGCGTGTATTTGTGTGCTTTAAGGCTTCATGCTTCACAAAGAAAGGTTCTAAGGTTGATTCAAGGGCTTAGGAAGTGGTTAGGGCATGATAGGGGTGTTTATGGGGCGGTTTGGTTCGGTTATTGGTCAAAACCGAACCATAACCATTATGATTGGTTAATACATTTTGATAACCATTGGGTATGATTAATATTGGTTATGGTTAATGGTTTTTGTCGGTTAACGGTTCTGGTTAATGGTTAATATTGGTTAACCATAATATTCAAAATAATATAAATGGTGAAAGTATAGTTGCATAAAAAATTAAAAGAGAATACAAAAAGTCCTCGACGCCGATGTTTGTAACCTAGCTTATAGTAATAGAATAAAATATGTACCTTTGATACTCAAAGTGAGATAACACATAGTCACATTCAAAATCAAAAACATTAAATAAAAAATATAAAACATTAAAAAAATTGACACTAATAATTTCATATATTGATAATTGATATTAACATTAAAATAAAGTCAAACACCCATACACGTTAATAGCGATTAAATCAAAAACTATAAAATAAAATAGCTAAATATTTATATTACGTGTTATCTGGATAAAAAAAAACAATCACTTATATACATTCAATGTGATTAAGTCAAAAACAGTAAATAAAAAAAAACAATTTTTTTATAAAAATTCTTAAAATATCACAAAGTGGAGAAGAACCAAAATTTAACTTACCTAAAAGTTTTGATTATAAATTAAAAAAATCCTTCAAATAGAACTATAAAGTCAAAACAATCTCTGATTAGGATTAACGGTGTAAGAAACCTCCGATTAGGATTATGAGTGTGAATATTAAACTAATTGTGAATAATGTTTACAAATTATAGAATTAACCAATTAGGAATTACAACATTAATCAATAATATCACTCAATGCATGATTGGAAAATTGTGTGTGTTTGCATGATCTGCGTGATCATCCTTTGATGGTTTGATTGCACGTTCGACTCCTGATAATTGAGGATTAATGAATTATATTTTGAAATTTTAATGTCTCTTAAATAAGTTTGACTATATTATTTTATATATAATCCATAATTTTTATGTATTACAATATAAAGTTAGCGGTTCGGTTAATAATGGTTCGGTTAACCTATAAAATCATAACCGAACCATTTTTTATCGGTTAACAAAAATTAGAAACCGAACCAACGGTTTTTAAAACGGTTCGGTTATTATGGTTCGGTTATATTGGTTAATTTGGTTATGGTTCGGTTTTTCGGTTATTATGCTCACCCCTAGGGCATGAATTGCCCACTTTTTGGAGTTTACGATCCTTGGACCATTTTTGGGGAGTTTACTACCAAAACCCATGAGTTTACGGCAGTAAACTCATGGTTACTCCATCCACTTCGAGTTTTGAGGTTCCTAGATCAATCATGCAAGTCCTTAGTTCATTTGCTAAGCATAGGAAGGAGTTTGGGGCATCAAAACCCCTCTTTGGGGTGTTTACAGTTTTGGGAGATCCCCAAACCGTAAACACATGTTCTTAGGGTTTTTGGGGGTTTAATCCATGGATACAAAGCCAATAACTAGTTAGGGGAAGTATACTTACTTATAGGAAGCTTGTAAGAGTGATTAGAGCCCCAAAAACACAAGTGTGTTCTTGGTGTTCTTGAAGATTTGAAGATCACTTGATGATTTATGTAAAAATCGGAATTTCATCGATGAGAAGATGTAGAAACACTAGATTAAGTGTTGTGGGTAAAAATCTAGGAAGAAAAACTTACATTTTTGGCGGATTTGCAAGAAGTGTGTGATGATACTTGAGAGAAAACCTTGTGTTCTTGAGGTGGGGAGTGGGAAATGAGGACTAGAACTGTAAACTCATGCAATATGCATGAGTCTTGGGGAAAGAGGGTGTTTACGGCCCAAACACCCTTGTTCGGCCATAAACACTTAGCTAAGGTGTCGGGTTGTTCGGTTTGCCACGCGTCACTAATTACGTCACTTCTTTTTATTAAATCGTTTGATGAAAAATAAAACAAAGCACCAAACGGGTTTATATCCGGCCAAAAATGTATTAAAATATCTTTGACTAATATTTGAAGTGCTTGGATGTGGAAATTATACAAATGAAAATTTTGGATTGTCACATCATCCTCCCGTTAGAGGGAATTTCGTCTCGAAATTAGAGTTCAAATAACTAAGCTATTACACAATTTCTAAGCAAAAAGATGAGGATATTTGAGTTTCATTTGATCCTCGCGTTCCCAAGTGTACTCTGGTCCTCACTTGGCGTTCCAGCGAACCTTCACAATCGGGATGCGGCTTTCCTTCATTCGTTTGACCTTCCGGTCCATAATTTCCACAGGTTCTTCCAAGAAGTTGAGGCTCTCGTTGATCTCAATCTCGTCTAGTGGGATTACGAGAGTCTCGTCGGATAGGCAATTTTTCGAGTTCGAGACGTGGAAGGTAGGATGTATGTTACTGAGTTCGTGGGGTAGGTTAAGTTTGTAAGCTACGGAGCCGATTCTAGCGAGAATCTCGAAAATCCCTATGTATCTTGGATTCAGCTTTCCACGCTTTCCAAAGCGTATCGTGCCCTTCCAGGGTGAGACTTTCAAAAGGACTCGGTCTCCCACCTAGAACTCCAAGGGTTTTCTCCGCTTGTCTGGGTAGCTTTCTGTCGGTCTCTAGCGGCTTTCAATCGTTCACGAATCTGCACAATTTTCTCGGTCGTTTCTCGAATGATTTCCGGACCCGTGAGAGTGCTGTCAAGAACTCGTCTTTTAGCTAACTGAGTGTCACCCACCTCAGGCCAGCATAGAGGGGATCTGCACTTTCGTCCGTAGAGGGCTTCGAATGGAGCTGCCTTGATGCTCATGTGATAACTGTTGTTGTAGGAAAACTTGACAAGGGGTAAGTGGGTATCCCATGCCTTACCAAAGTCGATCACACAGGCTCGTAGCATATCTTCCAGGGTTTGGATAGTCCTCTCACTTTGTCCGTCGGTCTGCGGATGGTAGGCTGTACTCATGTCCAGCCTCGTCCCTAAGGCATTTTGCAGTGATTGCCAAAATCTCGAAGTAAACCTACTATCTTTATCGGAGATAATGGATATAGGGACACCATGCAGTAGTACGATCTCCCTAATGTATGTTCTTGTGAGTTTCTCCATCTTTTCTGTTTCCTTGATGGGCAGGAAGTGTGCAGACTTGGTCAATCTATCGACGATGACCCATATGGTATCAAGCCCACCTGTTGTCTTGGGTAGCTTGGTTATGAAATCCATAGTGATCCGCTCTAACTTCCATTCAGGTATCTCCGACTGCTTCAATAGACCTGATGGTTTCTGGTATTCGACCTTGACCTTTACGCAAGTATGGCATTTACTCACGAAGGTAGCAATCTCTGCTTTCATGTTAGGCCACCGGTATGATTTCTTGAGATCCAGATACATCTTATCTGAACCTGGGTGAACGGAATATCGAGTGTTGTGTGCTTCCTTCATGACCAAGTCTCTGAAGCCACCGTCTCGCGGTGTCCAGATTCGGTCCATGAGATATAACGCTCTGTCACCCTTAACTTCTAGGTTCTTATCCATTCCTCGCAGGGATTCTCCCGCTACATTTTCAGGTTTCAAGGTTTCGAGCTGAGCATCTTAATCTGTGCGGATAGATGCGAATAGATATTCATTGTTAATGACTTGAATCTTCGACCATAATATTCCTTCCGACTTAGGGCGTCTACTACTACATTAGCTTTTCCCGGGTGATAACGAATCTTGCAGTCGTAATCATAGAGTAGCTCGACCCACCGTCGTTGTCTCATATTGAGGTCCTTCTGGTTGAGTATGTGTTGGAGGCTTTTGTGGTCAGTGTATATCGTGCTCTTCGTACCATATTGGTAGTGTCTCCAGATCTTTAGAGCGAACACAACCGCTCCTAATTCGAGGTCGTGTGTGGTGTAGTTAACTTCGTGTGTCTTCAGCTATCTCGAGGCATAGGCGATGACCTTACCTTGTTGCATCAGGACACAACCGAGCCCCTGATTGGACGCATCGTAGTATACCACAAAATCTTATGTCCCTTCGGGGAGGGATAGTATCGGTGTGGTGCATAAGGCTCATTTTAGGGTTTGGAATGCCTTCTCTTGTTTCTCTCCCCAGTCAAAGGCCATGCCTTTCTGGGTCAATGTGGTAAGGGGTTTCGCGATTCAAGAGAAGTTCTGTATGAACCTGCGGTAATAGCCAGCGAGACCTAAAAATTGTCGAATTTATGTAGGCGTCTTTGGTGCTGATCATTTCTCAATAGCTTTAATCTTGGATGGGTCGACGTGGATCCCTTCTTCGCTAACCACGTGCCCTAAGAATTTGACTCTTCGGATCCAAAATTCGCACTTAGAGAACTTTGCGTATAGCCTCTCCAATCGTAGGGTTTCTAGGACTCATCGTAGATGATCGCTACGCTCCTCCTTACTTCGGGAGTAGACAAGTATGTCATCAATGAAGACGATGACGAACTGATCCAGGTAATGTGACAACCCCAAACCTAATTCCGTTACAAATCCCATTTTCACTAACGGAACATGTCACTATACGCTATTTTATGTAATATTTGGAATCATCAATATCCGAATATCTAAATTTATGCATGGCTTAATATTATCATAAGAAATATAACTCGTTTGTGTTAACCCCGTTTAACCTAATAAAGTTATATTACCTTTTTTCTACCACTTCACCCGGGTAAAAAGTTTTAACCCAGTTAACTTTAAACATCGAGTAGCCGTGTATCGGGTGCGATACCCGAGACATATTCAATGGGTGTGCACAACATTTGAACACTCATTCACTACACACCCACTCTCTCTCTCTCTACTTTCTCTCTCTAGACTCGAAAACGACCCCGATTCCGCTAATTTCCGACTTCCAAACGTAAGTACTCATCCCCTATCTTATCCTAGACATGCTTCATTGAATTTGAGGGCCAAAAATCATAGGAATCAAGGTTCAAAGTGGAGTTTACGGCCTAAGAAGCTCCTTAGGCCGTAAACCCCCAAATTCATGCCCAAGACCAAGTTTTTCCTTCCTTTAAGCTAGTACACTAATTAAGGCTTATAGCTAGAAGGGTTTGGACACTAAAACACAAGATTTTGATGCTTAAAAAGGAGTTTACGGCCCAAGCTTGTGCTTAGGCCGTAAACACCTCAAACACCCCCCACGAATCCATGTTTAAGGTTCCAAAAACTCTTCTAGGGTGTTTAGTAATTTAGACTTGACAACAAGGAAGGCTTAAAGGCATTAAACATCATCATTTGAACATAAAAAGTGGAGTTTACGGCCAAGGCTAAGCTTGGGCCGTAAACACCCAAACTTTTGTGTCAAACAAGCCCCTAAACTACCCTAAGGCATGAAAGGAATTTATCTAAGGCCTATGGAAGTGTGTTGTACCATTAAACACTTCATTTTGACACCAAATGAAGAGTTTACGGCCAAGGATGTTCTTGGGCCGTAAACTCCCCATAAATATGTGCCAAATTGTTCCAAACTCACTATAGGGCCTTCTAGGATTTTTCTAAGCCATTTGGGACCATGTTGTACAAGTAAAACCATCATCTTGAAGGACTTATAGGAGTTTACGGCCCAAGAACAAGTCTTGGCCGTAAACTCCCCAAAAATATCACAAAATATGATGTTTAATCCTTCCCTCTTGGTCCAAAACACACACCACTAAATCAAGGAAGTGAGATAAGGCCTTAAACACACATTTTGGAGTGTCACAAGAGTTTACGGCCAAGCCTAGGGGGCTTACGACCGTAAACTCCCAATGGGTGGCTTTTAGGCCATAAACTCTAAAAGAGTGAACTCATGGAACCTCCCGTAAATCATTCATGGCCTTGTACCACTCCCGGGAACCCTTTCTAGGCCTTAAAACCCCGAAAACGACACTAGAATGTCCAAATTCTATAATGAAAAGCAAAAGATGAGTAACTTCTTGTATAATACATATTTCATATGACATTAGGGTCCTAAAAGGTGCACAAGTGGTTATTTGGTACCAAACGCTCAATCGACACTATTACCCGATTCACCCGATTTCCGCGATTTCAGGTGAGTTCATACCCCTTTAATGAACCTTTCAAGTGTTTTACATGTTTTAGGGGGGAGATACAAGTTGCTTATAAATGTTTATGTAAAGTTTTACAGAACGATTTCCGAGTTACAAGGATTAATCACATGTGATTCACTACTCTTAGTTTAAATCACATGTGATTTGCCCCTATGCCTTAAAAACGGGTTTTACCCTTTTCAAACTATTTTTAAATAGTGAATCAGAATTTAAATGTTCTTTTGGAAAAATACTTTTATTTAATCAATTTGCTTATAAAATATAACCACTCTGATATATTTATATAAATAAGACTTGGAGGACTTAGGACCGATATCTCGCCTTATTTCCTGTTCTTGTTTGATTGTGGGCTTAGGGTAGTAGTTATCCGTCCGACTGTCGTTGATTTCTTACTTATATAAAATCTGTATATCAGTATGGGATATGAATATTACTGCTTTCACTTAATGATAAAGTCACTAACGTGCTAAGAAACATCCCCACCAAGATAACCATAATAGGTATGGTTAGGGTCGCTACCGCTACTACTTGCTAAAGTTATTACTAACTACACTGTAATACTCACTATTACTAGACGATACACTAGTAAGAGAATACACTATGATCAATACTAAAAGATTACTACACTATAACAATAGAGAAAACACTAAACAAACAATAATACACTAACCCGCTACGAGATACTCTATTCGCTATTCACTACGCCCGGAGTTTTCCAGCAGGGAGACGACTCTACATGTATAGATCTATACGGGGCAGACGCTATTACATCCCGACTGTTAACTCAGTCCGTGCCGTACAGGCCCAGGGATGCCACTACTTCACTATACTATGCATGACCGGGAAGGTCATGGGATCCTCTACTATTCTCACTATTGGCAATATACAAAGAATACACTACAACTACTCTAAAATACTACACTAAATACTAATCTGCATCCCGAAGTAAGTAAGTATCTATCACTAAAGGAAACTTGAACCTCTATCACTGATTACAGACTTAACCTATTCTATCACTTTGGTTATTTGAAATTTTGCCAATATATTTTTACAATAAACTGTTTCAAAGAAATGAAGAATGCATACTTTTCACAGATTGTCACTACAATGTATTTTCTGGAAAATATGGGATTTTCTAAGTTTCTACTACTTATGAACATAAATGATACATTTTCAGTACTAATGCTTTGTATACAAAAACTCACACTAAACTCTTATGAACTCACCAGCTTTATGCTGATAATTGTTTTCAAAATAACTTGTATCTTCAGGTCAAAGATAGACAGGTTCAGACGCGGCATTTTTGGAGAAGATGGAGCACACAAGACCCATCTCTTATTTTTGATTTACTTTTGGGTGATTGTTAAACATTACAAAACACGCATGTAATTAAATTCACTATGTAATACTATGGTTGTATGATTCTTGTTTCTACTATTATACAATTGTGATGATACTGTTCACTACGTCATCCACCCCGAAACGTATTCCGCCGTTA
Organism: Lactuca sativa; assembly: GCF_002870075.4. Taxonomy (NCBI): domain Eukaryota; kingdom Viridiplantae; phylum Streptophyta; class Magnoliopsida; order Asterales; family Asteraceae; genus Lactuca; species Lactuca sativa. The sequence continues at coordinate 194,452,457 of NC_056626.2, forward strand.
TCGGTTTTGGGGGTGTGACAGATTGGTATCAGAGCTTTGTTTATAGTGAATCAAGTATATCAACCTATAAAAGGTATACGAACTATAAACACTTCGGGACTAAAACACTCTGGCCAAGAATATATACTGTTAAGTATCTAAAAGATCTAACTAAGTATATATATACACACATCACTATGAAACACAGGGATCAGTATCATCCTAGAACAAAACAAAAGTATTAAGATTGTTGGGCAGCACAATTGGGCTTAGAGACATATAGTCACATTCAGGATGATGTAGCCTGATCAACTACGTTTTCCTGAGGGTGACTAGCATGTGCCTAAGTTCGGTTGTAATGTTGCAACAAGTCTAAAACTTACCAACAATACCACAATAACGCTAACATAAGAATACTATAGGAGTATTCTGTATCTCTAGATTATACGTATGTGTTAACAACAAGGGTCGTTACTAGTAGGACAATAGTTGCTAAGTGGATACACCACGATTACATGTGATTGGGGCTCTATAGACTCAGAATCTGTAGCCTTTGCTTCATTCCCTGTTCTTGTTTGATTGGGGGTCTGAAGTTAGGGTGGTTTATTCGAAGGACTATCTTACTTCGGTTACATGTAATCGGTATGCACTATGCAAGTATTGGGTCAACTGGTAATGATTCCTCCTATAAGTATCTTAGAATAGTGCGTCTATTAATCTTCTTTCCCCCTTTCTCGCGTAGATAGCATGGCTGGCTTCCGCCTACCCGGCGATCCGTACTTTCCGAACCAGGGCAATGGAGGATGGCTCGAAGAGGAGTCAGACGACGATCACCCTATTCCTTTGGATGATCATCATGCCGAAGGTTTCTCGGATAACTCGAGCTCCGAGCCAGAAGTCAACAACCAACCTCCTGAAGCCCCAAACCCAAACCCCCGACCGGCATTTCAGGGCCCCACTCCTATGTGGGCAATATCCTTGCGTCGATGGAGCGAGGAGCAGGGTCAGCCCTTGCCTTACAATGGAGACCGAAGTTTCTACAACATAAGCGAAGGAGGATCAGCAGATCGGGTTCTGCCCATCATGATCCGAAGAATTGCCAGGAATGTTGAGCAAGGTCAAGCTGCTATTGGTCGAGTTGTAGAAGTGGATGCCAACTCAAACCTCAACACTGTTCGCATTCGCCAACTCGAGGAAGCCGTGGACAGGACAAGGAGGACCAACGAGGCTTTGCAGCATCAACTGGCTGCATCCCGAGCTGAAGTTAGGGAACTCCGAGCACACCAAAGGGCCCATGATCGACACCTTCAAGAAATCATGCGTCAACTAGAGGATCTAAGGATTCGCCCGACAAGCAGCCGTCGCCAGTAGAAGGCATCTAGTTACCTCACTCTTTTGTTTACAGGACTAGCCTTTTATCTCTATGTTCCGTAGGTCTCTTGTCTGTAAACGTTCCTAGTTTAAAAGTACTCTAGCTGAACCTCTAAACTGCCAACATTTTCTCTATGGTAGGATGTAAGACCTACTGCTAGGTCAATTTTCATGAACTATTGTTGCATCATTAATACCAGTATATTGGCAGATGATTTCTCTATTGCTAAAGCTCTTACCCTGATCTTGGATTATGTTGATTTAATCCACGAAACACTCTATTCATATTCGCAATAGGCTCTTACTATTGCTATCATTTCTATGATCTTCCAGTGAAGGATGCCTCCACGAAAGCGTCCCAACAGAGGAAGACCTGAAACTCGAACCCCTCCTCCACCACCTCCTCCTCCGCAGTTCGATTTGGTGTTGTTCCAAGTGGCTGTGACTGCGGCTGTAACAGCAGCCATGGCCCAGATGAACTCGGGTGATGCGAGCGGTGGAAATTCTAGATTTGGTGAAGTCCACCAACGAGAGCAGGGATGCACTTATAAAGACTTCATGAATTGTAAACCTACTTTCTTTGATGGGACCGGAGGAATTCTGGCATTGTCCCAATGGTTCGAAAGAACCGAAGCTATATTCGAAATGTGCTCTTGTCCCGAAGAGAGCAAAATCAAGTTCGCTACTGCTACCTTCACTAACAGGGCTTTGTCATGGTGGAACGGCCATGTCAACGCACTCTCCTTGGTCACAGCCAATGCCATGGGCTGGGACACTCTAAAAGATCTTATGAGAGGGGAGTACTGCCCTAGGGGCGAAGTTCAGAAGCTTGAGGAAGAACTCTGGAACCTCAAGATGAAGGGGACCGACATAACGGCTTATACGGCCAGGTTTTGCGACTTGGCGGCTATGTGTCCCAACATGATCCCCTCTGAAAGCAAGAAGATTGAGCGTTACATCTAGGGTTTAGTGCCCCCGTATCGAGGAAATGTTCTGGCCTCACGCCCTACCACTTTTGACAGCGCCAAGGAATTGGCCCAGAGTCTGATCAACCACGAAATCTCCTCCACTCCAGTAACAACAACCACTGCACCTTCCGGATCATCTGATAGAAAGAGGAAACGATGGGATAAGAAGAAAGGTAAGAAAACTCAAACCGCCTCCAAGGACCAGCAAATTTTGGCGGTCCATGCTGCCACCATCTCAGCCGCACCAGCTGCTCCAGCCCCACCGAAGGCTTACAGTGGGAACTTGCCTAAGTGTCCCAAGTGCCCTTTTCACCACAACGGTCCATGCCGTGAATTGCAGTGTTCCAACTGCGGACGGAAGGGCCATACTGTCCGATTTTGCAAGGCCCCTCCCAAACCTATCACACAGGTTCCTGGTACGGGAGTGACCTCGATGTGTTATGGCTGCGGCGAAGCGGGCCATTTTAAGAAGAACTGTCCGAAGACTGCAAATGCCGGGGGAACTGGAAGGTTACTTGCTATCGGTCACAATGAAGCAGTAGCCGATCCCACAGTGGTCACGGGTACGTTCCTTCTCAACAACTCTTATGCCTGTGTCTTATTCAATAGTGGTGCAGAAAGAAGCTTCATAAATCAAAACTTTAAACACTTTCTCAAACAAACCCCTCAACCACTAAAAGAAACATTCGTCGTAGAAATGGCTAATGGGAAGACAGAAAGCTCTAATGAAATCTATATAGGCTGTACTCTCACATTAGATGATCACCCCTTTTTAATCGATCTTATACCAGTCTCAATCAAAAATTTCGATGCCATTGTTGGCATGGATTGGCTAAGCCTTCACTACGCCGACATTCTATGCTCCGAGAAAGCCATTCGCCTGAACTTTCCGAATCGAGAGGCCCTATTGATATATGGAGATAAGCCAAGTACAAACCTTCGTATCATCTCTAGTATTCAGGCTCAGAAATACTTGCGCAAGGAATATCGCGCCTTCCTTGCTCATGTCGTCGACACTAACCAGAAATCGAAGGATCCAAAAGACATTCCTGTAGTATGCGATTTTCCTGATGTCTTTCCGGAGGATCTCCCAGGCCTACCTCCTAAACGACAGGTTGAATTCAGAATCGACCTAATCCCAGGAGCTACCCTCGTAGCTAAGTCGCCCTACCGACTAGCGCCCGCCGAAATGCAACAACTATCCGGTCAACTCAACGAACTTCTCAGCAAGGGCTTCATAAGACCGAGTTTCTCACCTTGGGGAGCTCCGGTCTTGTTTGTGAAAAAGAAGGATGGGTCGTTTCGGATGTGCATCGATTATAGGGAACTCAATAAACTCACGATCAAAAATCGCTATCCCCTCCCTCGTATCGACGACCTATTCGACCAGCTCCAAGGAGCCAGTTACTTCTCCAAGATTGATCTTAGATCGGGGTACCATCAATTACGAGTGCTTGAGGAAGATGTTCCAAAGACAGCTTTCCGAACCCGCTACGGGCATTTCGAGTTTGTAGTGATGCCCTTTGGACTGACTAACGCCCCCGCAATATTCATGGACTTGATGAATAGGGTGTGTCGTCCATATCTAGATCAGTTCGTCATCGTCTTTATTGACGACATTCTCGTCTACTCTCGAAGCGAGGAAGAGCACAGAAATCATTTGCGATTAATTCTGGAAACCTTGCGATCCGAGAAGTTGTATGCGAAGTTCTCTAAGTGCGAGTTTTGGATCCGGAGAGTTGAATTCTTAGGGTACGTGGTCAGTGAAGACGGAATCCACGTGGGCCCCTCCAAAATCAAAGCTATTGAGAACTGGTCAGCACCAAAGACGCCTACGGAAATTCGTCAATTTCTAGGCCTCGCTGGCTACTACCGCCGATTCATCCAAAATTTCTCTCGGATTGCGAAACCTCTCACCACGTTAACACAGAAGGGTGTATCATTCGACTGGGAAGAGAAACAGGAGAAGGCATTCCAGACCCTGAAGCGAGCCCTATGCACCGCACCAGTATTATCCCTTCCCGAAGGGACAGAAGATTTTGTCGTATACTGTGATGCATCCAATCAGGGGCTCGGTTGTGTCTTGATGCAACGAGGCAAGGTTATCGCCTATGCCTCGAGACAACTAAAGAACCATGAAGTGAACTACACTACTCACGACCTCGAGTTAGGAGCGGTTGTCTTCGCATTAAAAATTTGGAGACACTACTTGTATGGGACGAAGAGCGTGGTGTATACTGATCATAAAAGCCTCCAACATATATTAAATCAAAAAGAACTCAACATGAGACAGCGTCGATGGGTTGAATTACTTAACGATTACGACTGTGAAATTAGATATCATCCGGGGAAAGCCAACGTGGTAGCAGACGCCCTGAGTAGGAAAGAATATTCCGGACGAAGGACCAAGTCGTTGACAATGACTATACATTCACATCTATCCACGCAGATCAAAGAGGCTCAGCTGGAAGCTCTAACGCCTGGAAACGTGACGGGAGAATTTCTGCGTGGAATGGATAAAAATCTGGAGGTTAAGGGTGACGGAGCCTATTACTTTATGGACCGAATCTGGACCCCACGCCATGGAGGTTTCAGAGATTTGGTCATGAGGGAAGCACACAACACTCGTTACTCCGTCCACCCAGGTTCAGATAAGATGTATCTGGATCTCAAAAAGCTATACTGGTGGCCGAACATGAAAGCAGAGATCGCTACCTTTGTAAGTAAGTGCCTTACTTGCGCGAAGGTCAAGGTAGAATGTCAAAAGCCATCAGGACTCCTCCAACAACCAGAAATACTAGAATGGAAGTGGGAGCGAATCACAATGGACTTCATCACCAAGCTGCCCAAGACAGTAGGTGGATTAGATACCATTTGGGTCATCGTTGACAGGTTGACCAAGTCCGCCCACTTCCTACCCATCAAAGAGACGGATAAGATGGAGAAGCTCACTAGGACTTATATAAAAGAAATAGTGCGATTGCATGGCGTCCCTATATCTATTATATCAGACAGAGATAGTAGATTCACCTCTAGATTTTGGCAATCATTACAAAAGGCACTAGGGACGAAGCTGGATATGAGTACAGCCTACCATCCGCAGACTGACGGACAAAGTGAGAGGACGATCCAAACATTAGAAGACATGCTGCGAGCTTGTGTGATCGACTTCGGGAAATCGTGGGATACACACTTACCTCTTGTGGAGTTTTCCTACAACAATAGCTATCACACGAGCATCAAGGCAGCTCCATTCGAAGCTCTCTACGGCCGGAAGTGCAGATCCCCGTTGTGCTGGGCCGAGGTGGGAGACACTCAGTTAGCTAAAGGACGAGTTCCTGATAGCGCCCTCACTGGTCCAGAGATCATTCGAGAGACGACCGAGAAAATTGTACAGATACGTGAACGACTAAAAGCCGCTAGGGATCGACAGAAGAGCTACGCCGACAACTGAAGGAAACCCTTGGAATTCCAGGTCGGAGACCGGGTTCTTCTGAAGGTCTCGCCCTGGAAAGGCACGATACGCTTCGGGAAGCGTGGAAAGTTAAACCCGAGGTACATAGGGCCTTTTGAGATTCTTGCCAGAATCGGCCCTGTAGCTTACAAACTAAACTTACCCCGCGAGCTAAGTAACATACATCCTACCTTCCACGTCTCAAACTTGAAGAAATGTCTGACTGACGAGACTCTCGTGATTCCCCTCGACAAGATCGAGATCAATGAGAGCCTCAACTTCGTGGAAGAACCTGATGAAGTTTTAGATCGTGAAGTAAAGCGGACGAAACAAAGCCGCATCCCAATTGTGAAGGTTCGGTGGAACGCCAAGCGAGGACCGGAATTCACTTGGGAGCGCGAGGATCAAATGAAACTCAAATACCCTCATCTCTTCGCTTAGTAGTATTGTAGTATCGTATCTGTTTGTATTCTGAATTTCGGGACGAAATTCCCCTAACGGGGGGATGATGTGACAACCCCAAACCTAATTCCGTTACAAATCCCATTTTCACTAACGGAACATGTCACTATACGCTATTTTATGTAATATTTGGAATCATCAATATCCGAATATCTAAATTTATGCATGGCTTAATATTATCATAAGAAATATAACTCGTTTGTGTTAACCCCGTTTAACCTAATAAAGTTATATTACCTTTTTTCTACCACTTCACCCGGGTAAAAAGTTTTAACCCAGTTAACTTTAAACATCGAGTAGCCGTGTATCGGGTGCGATACCCGAGACATATTCAATGGGTGTGCACAACATTTGAACACTCATTCACTACACACCCACTCTCTCTCTCTACTTTCTCTCTCTAGACTCGAAAACGACCCCGATTCCGCTAATTTCCGACTTCCAAACGTAAGTACTCATCCCCTATCTTATCCTAGACATGCTTCATTGAATTTGAGGGCCAAAAATCATAGGAATCAAGGTTCAAAGTGGAGTTTACGGCCTAAGAAGCTCCTTAGGCCGTAAACCCCTAAATTCATGCCCAAGACCAAGTTTTTCCTTCCTTTAAGCTAGTACACTAATTAAGGCTTATAGCTAGAAGGGTTTGGACACTAAAACACAAGATTTTGATGCTTAAAAAGGAGTTTACGGCCCAAGCTTGTGCTTAGGCCGTAAACACCTCAAACCCCCCCACGAATCCATGTTTAAGGTTCCAAAAACTCTTCTAGGGTGTTTAGTAATTTAGACTTGACAACAAGGAAGGCTTAAAGGCATTAAACATCATCATTTGAACATAAAAAGTGGAGTTTACAGCCAAGGCTAAGCTTGGGCCGTAAACACCCAAACTTTTGTGTCAAACAAGCCCCTAAACTACCCTAAGGCATGAAAGGAATTTATCTAAGGCCTATGGAAGTGTGTTGTACCATTAAACACTTCATTTTGACACCAAATGAAGAGTTTACGGCCAAGGATGTTCTTGGGCCGTAAACTCCCCATAAATATGTGCCAAATTGTTCCAAACTCACTATAGGGCCTTCTAGGATTTTTCTAAGCCATTTGGGACCATGTTGTACAAGTAAAACCATCATCTTGAAGGACTTATAGGAGTTTACGGCCCAAGAACAAGTCTTAGCCGTAAACTCCCCAAAAATATCACAAAATATGATGTTTAATCCTTCCCTCTTGGTCCAAAACACACACCACTAAATCAAGGAAGTGAGATAAGGCCTTAAACACACATTTTGGAGTGTCACAAGAGTTTACGGCCAAGCCTAGGGGGCTTACGACCGTAAACTCCCAATGGGTGGCTTTTAGGCCATAAACTCTAAAAGAGTGAACTCATGGACCCTCCCGTAAATCATTCATGGCCTTGTACCACTCCCGGGAACCCTTTCTAGGCCTTAAAACCCCGAAAACGACACTAGAATGTCCAAATTCTATAATGAAAAGCAAAAGATGATTAACTTCTTGTAAAATACATATTTCATATGACATTAGGGTCCTAAAAGGTGCACAAGTGGTTATTTGGTACCAAACGCTCAATCGACACTATTACCCGATTCACCCGATTTCCGCGATTTCAGGTGAGTTCATACCCCTTTAATGAACCTTTCAAGTGTTTTACATGTTTTAGGGGGGAGATACAAGTTGCTTATAAATGTTTATGTAAAGTTTTACAGAACGATTTCCGAGTTACAAGGATTAATCACATGTGATTCACTACTCTTAGTTTAAATCACATGTGATTTGCCCCTATGCCTTAAAAACGGGTTTTACCCTTTTCAAACTATTTTTAAATAGTGAATCAGAATTTAAATGTTCTTTTGGAAAAATACTTTTATTTAATCAATTTGCTTATAAAATGTAACCACTCTGATATATTTATATAAATAAGACTTGGAGGACTTAGGACCGATATCTCGCCTTATTTCCTGTTCTTGTTTGATTGTGGGCTTAGGGTAGTAGTTATCCGTCCGACTGTCGTTGATTTCTTACTTATATAAAATCTGTATATCAGTATGGGATATGAATATTACTGCTTTCACTTAATGCTAAAGTCACTAACGTGCTAAGAAACATCCCCACCAAGATAACCATAATAGGTATGGTTAGGGTCGCTACCGCTACTACTCGCTAAAGTTATTACTAACTACACTGTAATACTCACTATTACTAGACGATACACTAGTAAGAGAATACACTATGATCAATACTAAAAGATTACTACACTATAACAATAGAGAAAACACTAAACAAACAATAATACACTAACCCGCTACGAGATACTCTATTCGCTATTCACTACGCCCGGAGTTTTCCAGCAGGGAGACGACTCTACATGTATAGATCTATACGGGGCAGACGCTATTACATCCCGACTGTTAACTCAGTCCGTGCCGTACAGGCCCAGGGATGCCACTACTTCACTATACTATGCATGACCGGGAAGGTCATGGGATCCTCTACTATTCTCACTATTGGCAATATACAAAGAATACACTACAACTACTCTAAAATACTACACTAAATACTAATCTGCATCCCGAAGTAAGTAAGTATCTATCACTAAAGGAAACTTGAACCTCTATCACTGATTACAGACTTAACCTATTCTATCACTTTGGTTATTTGAAATTTTGCCAATATATTTTTACAATAAACTGTTTCAAAGAAATGAAGAATGCATACTTTTCACAGATTGTCACTACAATGTATTTTCTGGAAAATATGGGATTTTCTAAGTTTCTACTACTTATGAACATAAATGATACATTTTCAGTACTAATGCTTTGTATACAAAAACTCACACTAAACTCTTATGAACTCACCAGCTTTATGCTGATAAATTGTTTTCAAAATAACTTGTATCTTCAGGTCAAAGATAGACAGGTTCAGACGCGACATTTTTGGAGAAGATGGAGCACACAAGACCCATCTCTTATTTTTGATTTACTTTTGGGTGATTGTTAAACATTACAAAACACGCATGTAATTAAATTCATTATGTAATACTATGGTTGTATGATTCTTGTTTCTACTATTATACAATTGTGATGATACTGTTCACTACGTCATCCACCCCGAAACGTATTCCGCCGTTATCGGTTTTGGGGTGTGACAGATTGGTATCAGAGCTTTGTTTATAGTGAATCAAGTATATCAACCTATAAAAGGTATACGAACTATAAACACTTCGGGACTAAAACACTCTGGCCAAGAATATATACTGTTAAGTATCTAAAAGATCTAACTAAGTATATATATACACACATCACTATGAAACACAGGGATCAGTATCATCCTAGAACAAAACAAAAGTATTAAGATTGTTGGGCAGCACAATTGGGCTTAGAGACATATAGTCACATTCAGGATGATGTAGCCTGATCAACTACGTTTTCCTGAGGGTGACTAGCATGTGCCTAAGTTCGGTTGTAATGTTGCAACAAGTCTAAAACTTACCAACAATACCACAATAACGCTAACATAAGAATACTATAGGAGTATTCTGTATCTCTAGATTATACGTATGTGTTAACAACAAGGGTCGTTACTAGTAGGACAATAGTTGCTAAGTGGATACACCACGATTACATGTGATTGGGGCGCTATAGACTCAGAATCTGTAGCCTTTGCTTCATTCCCTGTTCTTGTTTGATTGGGGGTCTGAAGTTAGGGTGGTTTATTCGAAGGACTATCTTGCTTCGGTTACATGTAATCGGTATGCACTATGCAAGTATTGGGTCAACTGGTAATGATTCCTCCTATAAGTATCTTAGAATAGTGCGTCTATTAATCTTCTTTCCCCCTTTCTCGCGTAGATAGCATGGATGGCTTCCGCCTACCCGGCGATCCGTACTTTCCGAACCAGGGCAATGGAGGATGGCTCGAAGAGGAGTCAGACGACGATCACCCTATTCCTTTGGATGATCATCATGCCGAAGGTTTCTCGGATAGCTCGAGCTCCGAGCCAGAAGTCAACAACCAACCTCCTGAAGCCCCAAACCCAAACCCCCGACCGGCATTTCAGGGCCCCACTCCTATGTGGGCAATATCCTTGCGTCGATGGAGCGAGGAGCAGGGTCAGCCCTTGCCTTACAATGGAGACCGAAGTTTCTACAACATAAGCGAAGGAGGATCAGCAGATCGGGTTCTGCCCATCATGATCCGAAGAATTGCCAGGAATGTTGAGCAAGGTCAAGCTGCTATTGGTCGAGTTGTAGAAGTGGATGCCAACTCAAACCTCAACACTGTTCGCATTCGCCAACTCGAGGAAGCCGTGGACAGGACAAGGAGGACCAACGAGGCTTTGCAGCATCAACTGGCTGCATCCCGAGCTGAAGTTAGGGAACTCCAAGCACACCAAAGGGCCCATGATCGACACCTTCAAGAAATCATGCGTCAACTAGAGGATCTAAGGATTCGCCCGACAAGCAGCCGTCGCCAGTAGAAGGCATCTAGTTACCTCACTCTTTTGTTTACAGGACTAGCCTTTTATCTCTATGTTCCGTAGGTCTCTTGTCTGTAAACGTTCCTAGTTTAAAAGTACTCTAGCTGAACCTCTAAACTGCCAACATTTTCTCTATGGTAGGATGTAAGACCTACTGCTAGGTCAATTTTCATGAACTATTGTTGCATCATTAATACCAGTATATTGGCAGATGATTTCTCTATTGCTAAACCTCTTACCCTGATCTTATGAAGCCCTTGTTGAGCAGCTCGTTAAGTTGACCGGATAGTTCTTGCGTCTCAGCAGGTGCTAGACGATAGGGCGATGTGGCTACGGGGGTAGCTCCTGGAATTAAGTCGATCTTGAACTCGACCTGACCTTGGGGAGGTAAACCTGGTAGCCCTTCTGGAAAGACGTCGGGGAAGTCGAATACTAAGGGGAAGTCTTTTAGGTCCATTGTTTTTTAGCTTGTATCCACGACGTGTGCAAGGAATGCACGATATTCCTTACGCAAGTACTTCTGGGCTTGCATACTCGAGATGATACGAAGACTCGTATTGGGTTACACCATGTAAACCCTAATTGTCATGACCTTTCATTTCCATGATCCATGGGTTATGTAACCTCCATGGAGCATCCTATGGGTTTAACCCAACTTGATTATCCATGGAGCTTTGGCCTACTATATAAGTTATGGATGATTTGCACAATCAACCCATATCTTTAATTAGTCTTCTTTTGATCACTTAATTAATCCTAGATTAATTCTTGATCAATACTAATTAAATAATCTTATTACTCTTATTATTAATATACTAGAACTTATAATATATTAATAACCATAAGTGTCTTATTTCTCTCATTATAGTCTATCCAAATGCATGATGCCATGCAACCCAAATGGACCATGCCGGGTCGGGTCAAGTCTTACCAATTATAGTTATGGACTTAGACATTAATCCAACAGTCTCCCACTTGGATAAGTCTAAAACTATTATTGCGTATGACTTCAAGAACCGACTGGAAATCGTAGCTCTCAAAAGCTTCTGTCGAACTCTGACCTTGTCGATAAACTCTGACCTTTGTCAATGACTTGTCCATTAGATAAGGGATCATATATTCCTCCATTCTAGATATCATATGGACTGAGACATGGATTATAATCATTCTCTCTGTCCATTTGTTGTTTCCCGATTTCCGATTTATGACGACTGACTAATTGAACAAATCAAATCAGTCTTGGCCCGGCCGAGCATTTCCATTTGTCATCATCAAATCATCGAGGGGCCCACAGATATCGCTTTTATCCCGAAGGTAAAAGGAATGGATAAACATTGACTCATATGGCTTGTTCTACTACTTGTTGAATCATACACAAAGGCACGTTTTATAACACTGAAGTCTTTTGTTTTCTATAATTAACATTGCTAACTTACAATACTTATCATTATTATCATGCTCCCACTAACATGATGATTATTAGCATAACACTTATGCTCCCACTAGCTTTGACATGTACTCAGAAATTAGCTGACTTTCTTACCAAAGTTCAGATTTCTGATACTAGATTGCTTTGATAAAACTTTATCAAAATCATACACCTTGCCTTAGATAGCACACTTGTGTGTCTAAACAATTTTTAAGAACTATGAAAAGGGATCCCGTAATCATAGTCTCGATTGGTTAGACCTTTTCCACTTCTCACAAGTCCAGGTTAGTCTGCCGGTAAACCACACACGCTCCACTAATGACTTTGAGAATGCAAATATCACAATTGCTATCTAGTTAAAATCTACTTAGTGAAAGTGTTTCCTCACCATCATTTTCATGAATCGGAGAGAAACGTTATGACACTTAGATTTAATGGTGTATGTGTTCTTATCCATGTGAATTTTCAAAACCATAGTCACAAGACAAGGATAATGACAAATCCAAACTCCTATGGACTGAACTCAATCTTAATTTCTTGTCACCTGGCAGTTCAAGGGCCTGCCATTGCTTCTAAGTTGTTGTGCAACCAATTGAGAACTCTAAGAACTCATATGCAAAGCCAACTTTAACTGGAATGGGCACAGAATATGTCAACATGATAGGTTATAAACCTCAAGTCGTGTGCTAGTGAAGAACTTCAGGTTTTATTCTTAATTAGTTCTTGAGACTTTCAAGACCTTTAAGACTCCCACTGTCCTCTTGACATATAAGACTATCTTGTCAGATATTCAAGAGATAGTGCAGATTCTAATCAAGACAAACACTTCACACAATTGGCCTTAGTTGGTCTTTGTTTTGTCTAAAACATCACAACTTACCAATTTCAAATGTACAAGAGTAGAAAACTTTTATTATTACATTTGACAAGTGTTTTAAACCTTCTTTAAGACATGTCACTCAAGTTACAATCTCGGAGTATGACTCTAAGAATTGTTTTGGAAAGAAATATGACTCATCTTCTTGATTTAACCACTTCAACAATTCATAGCTCCTCTTCTTAGCTATCGGAATGCACTTAGAGGATGAATTGCGATAAGGTCTCTTAATCATTAAGATGATCATATGACATGATACTAAAGTACTCTCCCATCTTTTCATATTTGAGAAACTTTTATCCTTCTGCCTAATTTGATTCTTCTTATTCGCTCTGCCATACATTGTAACCTTTTCCAAAGTCTCAGAATTACACTTAGGCTTGTAAGTATAACCATATTTACTGAGCTTTAGTAAATTATGACGAATAATCTTATCGATCTTTTTTGGTGGACTTTGGCAAGTGCACAAGAATGTGTACTCGATCCCTTAGTCCTTCACTTGACTCACATATACATGTGAACAAGGAACTAGTCTTAATTTTCCAAAGATGAAAAATTCTCATTCATCATGCTATACAACTTGCATGATTCCAAGTTCCGGTCCAATTGAAACTTGAGAATCTTTCCTTATTTGGTAAATCTAGACACTACCACAAATGAAAGAATCAAATTCATATTTCCACTCTTGCTCTTAATGGAATCTTATAAGCAACAAAAATTTCCACAGATGCCATTGTAAGGATATTTTAAAATAAATAAAATCAAAAATTTCCTTTTATTTTAAAAAACTTTGCGGAAGAACTTGTCCTTACAATCCATATGAAAATTTGTTGTTATCTATTCCTAAGCAATATTGGCAATATCTCATAACTACTAAGAGGTAGCTCAAGAATCCAATCTTCAAACTATGCGATAGAAATCTTTCTACGCGATCAGATTCAGCATATTCTTCCTTTAAGTTTCTTCACTTTTCTTTGATTCTTAAAACATCAACATGTGACCCAGTCACATCATGTATAAAGTATCTCAAAATAGAAACTTAGCAGAGTTATATAGTGGACTTTACCTGAAGTAGAGTCAAACTTATTGACCTTAACACCCTTAGGTAAATTGGCAGATTCGCAACCAATGCCCCTTCCTTTGGCAATTTAACATATGGACGCTTTGGTAATGGAACATGGGACTATCACAGACTTAGCTTTTCTCTTTACCATTTGGTCAACCGAGTTGACTATGGCCGATCCCTTTCCATTGGGAAGAGAGAGCTTTACTGGATATCCAATGTCATTATTGTCAATGTCCATAAAGTTTTAGGAAGTTGATCTTAGCAAATGGATAAGATCATTAAGGGTCTTGTCTTATTCTGTTTCATAGAAGTCCCAAGGAACTCACTATGATACTTAGAAAGTAGTTGAGCCACCAACTTTCTCAAGACTTTGACACCCAACTATCCCGACTTGTCAATATGTGACTTCATCTCCAAGATGTGATCACACCTAGACCTTGCCTTGCCAATAGGGCTTGAGTGACCTTGAACTTGTGGGTTAGGGAGAATAATTGGAGGAGGTGAAAGAAGTATGATTTCCATGGGATATCATCTTCATTTAGGAAAGCTTGTTTCAAGAGATTTGGGAAGATCATAACTGTCTAAACCATACATCTTTTGGGAGATATTCAAGATAGTTGATCTAAAGTCCTTAATAGGACACCCAATATGAAATATTAAGGCTAGGACCCAACAAACTATTTTATAACTTAGAAGAGGGATGTCGTAATCCAAGCTTTAAAATATTTGAAGGTAGGTGAATGACGATTCACCAATTTCCACCAAGATAAGCGAAATGTATTATTAGGTTTTAATTGGTTTTGAAACTCCTAGATCTTTTGAGATTCATTGAACTATTCAATGGCATGTTTCAATCTCGAGTGTGCCCTTCATGTTTTGTGACTGGGATGCCGAGGATCACAAAACAAGGTGTGAAGTAACCATGCAAATTACTTGGTACCCTTAAGTGTTTACCCCTCAATCGATGTGTCGGTTAACCACACACGCTCCATCGATACTATGATAAACATTAAGTTACCCTTTGCCTACCTTGTTAAATACGAGTTAGTGTGCCGGTTAACCACACACGCTCCACTAACCGACTTAAACAAAGTGCAAAGTGTAATTTCATGGATTAGCACCTTATTCACATTTTCCTAAGTAACTAAGATTGGGTATTATTAAGAGTTTAGTTACTTAGTATTTATCATTAATACTTTCAATGAAGGGAGAATTATAGTCCTGTCAAACTCGTTCGGCTAACGACCCTCCACCGGTCAAGGAAGCGGTGGGTGAGAGTGGACACCCATTAAACTGCCATTTTATAGGCAGTAAGCTTATACCCCCCTTAGAGACCGGTTTCGTGAATGAGGCCTACTAACGGTAAGACTGACTTTACTCTTATACATAAATATATATTATTAATTTATAATATTATAAAGTATAAGGGTTGAATTTTATCTTTTAAAATTCTAAGGGCTAACTTGGAATTAAAGTATTCATGAGTGAAAACTTTTCAAATTCCAAAGCTTGAGGGCATGTTTTGAAACTATTCAAAACTAATTAATTCCATAACTTATGTGTTTAAAGTTGTTTTAATCCAAAAACTCTTCAAGTTCCATAAGTTGAGGACAAGTTATGGAAGACTTTAAACTAATAAAAGAATTAACTTTTCTTTACTTTATAACTTATGGAATTAATTAAGGTTACATTTTTTTATTTTTTTAATGAAGAGACTCTTGGTCCTCCATAACTTGAGGACAAGTTATGGAGTCATAAAACCATTTAATTAGAACTAGACTCTTCATTTTGTAACCTTTGCCAATTTTTATGGGTTTTATGAAACTTAAATGTGACTTTTCATATAACTTGAGAACAAGTTACAAAAACACATTTTAGAATCAACTCTTAAATTAATTTGGATTGAAAACTACTATTTCACTCAACTTTTCTATTAATCTAAGCAACTCATAAGAACAAGATAATTCACATCAAACTTTTTCATGTAATTAGTCTAAACTTTAAACTAATACAAAACATGAATCTACTGACAATTATGTTTGAAATTGGATTAGCATGAACATTACCACATCAAAAACAAGTTTATAAGTCCAAAAACATCTTAGGGTAATGTTCCTAGTCCAATTCCAGCCAAAAAAAGTCGATCATGTGCTGTCTGGGGCTCTTACTCGTCGAGTGCATGAACCTACTCGATGAGTAGGATGATTTTACTCATGGAATCGACGAGTTCATCAGTGGGCTCGGCGAGTCTAGTGCCCAGAAAGCCAGAAAATCGAGTTTTTCAGCATTTTTCAGCAATTTGCATCAAGTATAATTGAAAACAGGCCTAGGTTCTGATACCACTGTTGGGTTTTGAGCATTCTAACACTCCTAAGTGTACATGCAACCCTAAATACCTTGGATCTATGTTTTCTCTATTATACATGCAAATATGAACATCCAAGGTATTATCCTAATCTATCATACAAAACATTGAATATAACAAGATAGAATACATACCTCTTTGATGTAGAATGTATTCATGAAGATTGAGTGCCTAGTGCCCCAAGTGTGACACCTCAAATGGTTCACACAACACCAAATACACTTAGAATAACTTGAGAGAAATATACACTTCATGAAATCGGCTAGCCCTTCTTTTACACTCTCTAGTGGCCGATTTTGGTGAATAATATGATGCTTATATAGTGTGTTACAATTAGGGTTACACCATGTAAACCCTAATTGTCATGACCTTTCATTTCCATGACCCATGGGTTATGTAACCTCCATGGAACATCCTATGGGTTTAATCCAACTTGATTATCCATGGAGCTTTGGCCTACTATATAAGTTATGGATGATTTGCACAATCAACCCATATATTTAATTAGTCTTCTTTTGATCACTTAATTAATCCTAGTTTAATTCTTGATCAATACTAATTAAATAATCTTATTATTCTTATTATTAATATACTAGAACTTATAATATATTAATAACCATAAGTGTCTTATTTCTCTCATTATAGTCTATCCAAATGCATGATGCCATGCAACCTAAATGGACCATGCCGGGTCGGGTCAAGTCTTACCAATTATAGTTATGGACTTAGACATTAATCCAACACCACAGCCATAACAGGCCTGGCTTACTCCCGACCCGGGGACCTGAGAAATGGGTTTGGGTTGAGATCTGCAAAACCTGGCGGTATGGCCCTTCCGATCGCAATTAGTGCAGTGCAATTCACGGCAGGGGCCGTTATGATGGAAGGGGCACTTTGGGCACTTGGTCAGGTTTCCAGCATAGGATTTTGCTGGTACATGGGTAGCAGGAGTAGTGGCAGCATGGACAGCCACAGTTTGTTGGTTTTTGGAAGAAGATTGAGTTGACTTTCCCTTCTTTCGGTCCCACCATTTCCTCTTGTTGTCGGATGTCTTGGTCGGTGCATTGGCGACTGCTGTTGTTGTTGATGGGGTGGAAGGAACTTCATGATCAATCAACCTGTGGGCCAATTCCTTGGCACTGTCAAAGGTCATAGGGTGTGATGATAGAATTTTCCCTCGATACAGGGGCACTAAACCCCAGATGTAACGTTCAATTTTCTTGCTTTCAGAAGGGACCATGTTGGCACATAGGGTTACCAGGTTGCAGAACCTGGCTGTATAAGCCACTATGTCTGTCCCCTTCATCTTTAGGTTCTAGAGTTCCTCCTCGAGTTTCTGAACTTCACTCCTGGGACAGTACTCCCTTCTCAGAAGGTCCTTCAGTGTGTCCCAACCCATGGCGTTGGTTGTTACCAAAGAGAGTGAATTGACATGGACATTCCACCATGTCAGGGCCCTTTCAGTGAAGGCGGCAGCAGCGAACTTAATCTTGCTTTCCTCAGGGCATGAGCACATCTCGAAGATGGCTTCAGTTCTTTCGATCCGTTGGGACAGTGCAATGATCCCTCCGGTTCCATTGAAGAATGTTGGTTTGCAGCTCATGAAATCCTTATAGGTGCACCCCTGCGTACGTGCGTGGATTTCACCATGCCTAGAGTTGGTGCCCATTCCTGCTCCACTTGCATCGCCAAAATTCATTTAGGCCATAGCTGCAGTCACTGTTGCAGTTACAACTGTCTGAAACATCAGCGGATCGAACTGCGGAGGAGGAGGTGGTGGAGGTGGAGTTTGAGTCACAAGTCTGCCTCTGTTCGGGTGCTTGCGGGGAGGCATATTTTACTGAAAGTTTATAGAGGTGATGAAAGTAGTAAGAATCAATTGCAAACATGATGAGAGTGTTTCATGGACTAAATCAACATAGTCCAACCATCAGATAGAGTCATATCAACAGAGTAAGGAAAACACGAGAGTATAAACTTTCCCTATGGAGTAGGTAACTGCCAATATTACTGGTATTAATGATGTAATACAAGTTCGAGAAGTGACCTATCAGTAGGTCTTACATCAAACCATAAGGGAAAACATTGGCAGCCTAGAAGCCTAGATAAGGTATTTTCAGAGTTAGAAATATTTACAGACAAGTGCTCTACCGAGCATAGAAAAGAAAAGGCTATTCCTTAAACAAAAGGGGAAGATAAGTTGACATCTTCTACTAGCGACGGGTATCCCTTGGGCGAATCCTAAGATCAACCAGTTGACATACAACTTCATGTAGGTGTTGTTCCTATGCTCTCTGACACGCTCGGAGTTCGATGACTTCAGCTCGGGATGTTGCTGCAGAGCCTCATTGGTCCTCCTAGTCCTATCCATGGCTTCTTCCAGCTGGCGGATACAGACAGTGTTAAGGTTAGAGTTGGCATCAATTTCCACAACTCTGTCGATAGCTGCATGACCTTGCTCGACATTCCTAGCAATCCTTCGGACCATGACGAGTAAGGCTCGATCAGCCAAGCCACCCTCACTTATGTTGTAAAAGCTTCGGTCTCCGTTGAAAGGTAAGGGCTGACCCTGTTCATCGCTCTATCGATCCAAGGTTGTTGCCCATATGGGAGTGGGACCTTGGAATGCTGGACGGGGGTTGGGTTTTGGAGCTACAGGGGGTAGGTTGTTGACTTCGGGTTCGGAGTTGGAGCTATCAGAAAATCCTTCTGCACGGTGATCATCCAAAGGGATCGGGTGATCATCTTTTGACTCTTCCTCGAGCCATCCTCTAATGCCTTGGTTTGGATAGTACGGATTGTCGGGATGGTGGAAGCCAACCATGCTATCTACGCGAGAATGGGGGAAAGAAGAGTTACTAAACGTACTAATCTAGGATACTTATAAGATGATCATTGTTAGTCGACCTAATACCTGCATAATTGTGACAACTCAAAAATTTCCATTAGTTTTAACGTCGAAATTAATTACGTCAAAAATTAGCCAAATTTATCCCAAAAATATTTTTGATCGGAATTAAACCCGTTGGAGTATTTTAAATAATATTCGTCAAGCAAACCAAAATTAAGGCGGTATAATTTTAAAATTTGCCGTGATTAACAAAAGTCGTGAAAAACCCCGTTCGCGGTTGGTGTCAGGTGAACCCCAACCAGGCCATAAACTCCACCCTATATAAGGGTTTAGTGGGTTTCATTCC
Organism: Lactuca sativa; assembly: GCF_002870075.4. Lineage (NCBI taxonomy): Eukaryota > Viridiplantae > Streptophyta > Magnoliopsida > Asterales > Asteraceae > Lactuca > Lactuca sativa. The sequence goes on from NC_056626.2 coordinate 194,472,114, forward strand.
CACCTTTTTTTCCGCACCTTAGACACACACACACACACACACACACACACACTCTCTCTCTCTCTCTTTACTTTTTCTCTCTACAAAACAGGTTTTGGTTAAAAATCGCGCCTTTGAGCTTCAAATCGGTAAGATAACCGTCCTAGCTTGTTGTTTAACTCATCTAGCTTGCAAATTCGTGTTTAAATTACCCAAAACTCTCAAGAACATGATTTTACGGTCCAAGAACACCTTCATGGACCGTAAACACTCATAATGGGGTTTAGTGCTCAAAAACCCTTCCAAACCACTTCTAATGCTTAACAATGACTTAGAGGCTTACATGAAAGGAATTAGAACACCAAAATTAGGAAAAATGGGGAGTAAACATGATTTTACGGTCTAGGAATGTCCTTAGACCGTAAACCCATCTCCATGGACCATAAACACTTGTTTAAGTGTTAAACTACCCCTCAAACACCTCCAAGAGCTTCCATGAACTTCCTTGAGTCCATAGAACCTTATCTTCCTTCATGATATGCACCAAAGCATAAAGAAATATGTCACACTTGAGTTTACGGCCCAAGAAGGTTCTTGGACCATAAACACACATTCTTAGACCATAAACACCCCCAAAGGGTGTTAAAGTGCCCTTAACACTTTGTATGGCTTGGAATTGGACCTAGAACTTCGTATGCTTAACCTACAACCACCAAAACACATGATTTATGGACTAACATGAGTTTGTTGCCGTAAACTCATGTGTTTAAGGTAGTAAACTCCCCAAGAACATCTTCTTAGACCTTAAACACCTTTCCAAGGTGTTTAAGTGCCCTAAACACCTTCCTATGCTCATAAAAGTGATTAGAACCTTACATGCTTGAGTTAGAGCCACCAAACAACAGAAGAGATGACCAAACATGAGTTTACGACTGTAAACTCATGTGTTTACGGCCGTAAACTCCTCAAGTAGTGTCAATGGACCGTAAACTCCTCAAATGGTCCATTTGAGGCCTTAAACCCTTCATAAGCCCTAGAATTGAACCTAGCCTAATTCCACAAGTGTTATAAGACCTTAATGCATCAAAGAACACACCACCCATGAGTTTACATCTGTAAACTCATGGGGATATGGTCTTAGGGCCGTAAACTCTGTAAATAGTTTACTCTTGAAGAGTAAACTCCCTAACTAGGCCATACACACCCTTAGATGTTACCCGGGACACTCCTAGCACTTGACCAAAGTGTTTTCCGCATTTTAGGATGTGTATACGTGTTTAATTAGTATTATATTTAATAATTGTATGTAAACATATGTCATCATATGTTAATAGGTCACTAAGTGTGTTCAAGTCTTTACTTGACACCGATCACCCAACCCGCACTTTTGTGTGATCCGCTTACAACAGGTGAGTTCATACCCCTGAATTAACCTTTTAAATGTTTTTACATGATTTTATGGGTGGGGAGGAATACAAGTTAAAACATGCTAGTTATCATATCAATCATATGTGATTGATAACCCGCATGCACAAAGATTTATTACATTGTCAGCTGTTTTACCAACTATGGTACTATAAATGTTTTTCCAAAACGTCTTTACTTAACTCTCGCGCTGTATGTTTTACTTCAAAACCAGTTACAACAGCATTTGAAACAAAGGTTTTTCTTTACTTATATTGTTTTATCAAATTTATAATCAAAACTTGTTTATGAAAGATTTTCAAGTCTTCAAACTTATTTTACAAAAGAATACCAAGTCATGATCAAAGTTTTCTTCCATGCTTTTATACTTCTACTTCGTTAGATACTACTACTTCGTTATGCCTCTACTTCGTTAAATGCTCCTACTTAGTTAAATGCTTCTACTTTGTTAAACGCTTCTACTTCGTTAAACGCTTCTACTTCGTGAAACGCTTCTACTTCGCTAAACGCTTCTACTTTGTTAAACGCTTCTTCTTCGTTAAACGCTACTACTTCGTTAACGCTACTACTTCGTTAATGCTACTACTTCGTTGAATTCTTCTACGTCGTTAAATGTACGTTTGTACTTGTATAGTTATATAAATAATGTTTAAAGGACTTAGGAAGGCTAGTTCACCCTATTTCCTTTTCCTCGTTTGGATGTGGTCTGGTGGGATCGGATATCCGTCCGAAGGTCGTTTAATCATTAATTATATATTATGTATACATGTATAGACATAAAGGTTTACATCTGTCAATACATGTTCCTTGGGTAGCAAGGACACTCTCCTACTCGTCACTCATAGATCAGAGACACTAGTAACTATTATAGGAATAGTTATGGTAGTGTTGGTAAGTTTTTAGACTTGTTGCAACATCACAACCACTCTTAGGCACATGCTAGTTACTCCTAGGAAAATGTAGTTGATCAGGCTACATCCACCCACTCTAAGTCCAATTGTGTTGTCCAACAATCTTAATACTTTTGTTCTGTTCTAGTATGATACTGATCCTTTGTATTAATGGATGTATATATATATATATATATATATATATATATATATATATATATATATAGAGAGAGAGAGAGAGAAAGAGAGAGAGTTAGTTTCAAATGTTTTCACTATCTATTGTGTGCATGTATGATTGATTCTAGACCAATCATTTTAGTTATTTTAAGAAAGTAATTAATGCATATTAAATGCTGAAGATGTAATTAATACCCATTATATATTCAACATGTAATATGCATTAATTACTTTCTTAAAATAACTAAAAATGATTGGTCCAGAATCAATCACACATGTACACAATAGATAGTGAAAACAAAATAACCTAACCCTATATATATATATATATATATATATATATATATATATATATATATATATATATGTATGTATATATATACTTAGTTAAATATTTTAGTATTTAAGAGTATATATTCTTGGTCAAAGTGTTTTAATCCCGATGTGTTTATAGTTCGTATATCTTTTATGGGTTGATATACTTGATTCACTATAAACAATGCTCTGATACCAATCTGTCACACCCCAAAACCGAAAATGGCGGAATACGTTCTGGGGTGGAGGACGTCATGTATAGTATCATAACAATGCATAATAGTAACAACAAGAAACAACATCCATTGCATTAATATAGTAATTGTAATACAAGCGTGTTCTGTACAGTTTGTTAGACACCAAAAAGTATAATCAAAATAAAGAGGAGTCTTGTATGTGCTCTGTCTTCTTAAAAGCTGCATCTGTACCTGTCTACTGACGACCTGAGAATACAAGTTATTTTGAAAACGAGTATCAGCATAAAGCTGGTGAGTTCATAACAGTTTAGTGTCATTGCTTGTATAAAAGTGTTTTCAATTGTGTAATATAAAAGTTGTTATCAAGTTTGCAAATAGTGTGAATCTCTAGAAAATCCTATATTTTCCATGTAAAAGTAATCTTCTGTCAAGACTTGATTATTTATAGGATTGATCATCTTAGTGTGTATAAGTTTTCCCAATGAGACTATCAGTTATAAAAATATAGTTTTAGACTTCATTCATGTAAAGTAAATGGGGAGATAATGTTTTATTCCAGCAAGGTTACTGCCTGCTGAATGGAAAATAAACTGCAGACTCCAGGTAGTGATAAGTATATAATACATCTTGCGGAGTCTGTTTTACCTTTATTTCTTAATTTGTTAATTTAAGGATCCGAATGTGAATTCATATGTAACCATGCAGATAGGCGATCGAATGTATAATGACCCTCCAGGTTACACGTAGTGTGGTAACATTTTGTCATCCCTGGGCTTGGTCGGCTCGGAATGTAGCTAGCAGTCGGGATGTGGGAGTGTCCGTCCTGTATAGATCTATACACGTAGAGCCCGCTCTCCCTCCAGGGGACTATGGTTACACGGCGAAGGCGCAGTAAAGTGTCGTATACAGGAATAATGTGTCACATTCTATTTTAGTATATTCTCTTGTATTAGTGTATGGTGTGCTTCTCGATATCATGTATTTAGTGTTCTCTTGTATAGTGTATAGTATATTTCTTATATAGTACTTAACATGTAGAGACTCATAATAGTACAAACTATGGTAAGTATCATAGTAATGGTAGTAAGGAGCAGGAAACCTTAACTATACCTATAATAGTTAAATAGCATGTTCTAGCCTGTCTTGGATACACAAAGGTATTGAACTGAGTGAAGACGTTCATATCCAACACAAATATATACAATATATAACTAAGAATTCAACGACAGTCGGACAGATAACAATATACCCTAAGACCACAATCACACAGGAACAGGAAATAAGGCGTGCTATCAGTCCTAAGTCCTTCAAGTCTTACTTATATAAATATATTGGTGTAGATATAGTTTGGGAACATAAGAAGTTTAAAAAAGTTTGGAAATAGTTTTTATAACAATTTAACATGAAAAATGAGTTTGATAAACATTTAAAGCAGTTTTGATGGCAAAGCGGTTAAAAGTATAGATATCCTTTTTGGTTGCAAGTTACAAATCACATGTGATTGATACTACAATTTGTTGGATTCAACTTGTATCCCCCCATAAAAGCATTTAAAAACAATTGAAAGATTAATTAAGGGGTATGAACTCACCTACAGTGAGTGGAGTGGATGGAATGTCGGGTAGGACGCTAGGTGTCAAGTGAGGACTTGAACACATCCACGGATCCTATGTAACATGTAGTGGCACATAACGATATCTAATTAGTCATTTAATAACTAATTAAGTAAGTAAATACCCTCTAATGCATGAAAACACCTTGTTTCAAGTGCTAGGAGTGCTAAGGGTTGCATCTAAGGAGTGTAAAGTCTCTCTTTGGAGTTTACTCCTCAAATGGTAGTACCTAGGGGAGTTTACAGTTTTTGAACCATATCCCCCATGAGTTTACGGACTTAAACTCATGGGAGGCGTGTATTTGTGTGCTTTAAGGCTTCATGCTTCACCAAGAAAGGTTCTAAGGTTGATTCAAGGGCTTAGGAAGTGGTTAGGGCATGAATTGCCCACTTTTTGGAGTTTACGATCCTTGGACCATTTTTGGCGAGTTTACTACCAAAAACCCATGAGTTTACGGAAGTAAACTCATGGTTACTCCATCCACTTCGAGTTTTGAGGTTCCTAAATCAATCATGCAAGTCCCTAGTTCATTTGCTAAGCATAGGAAGGAGTTTGGGGCATCAAAACCCCTCTTTGGGGGTGTTTATGGTTTTGGGAGATCCCCAAACCGTTAACACATGTTCTTGGGATTTTTTGGGGGTTTAATCCATGGATAATAAGCCAATAACTAATTAGGGGAAGTATACTTACTTATAGGAAGCTTGTAAGAGTGTTTAGAGCCCCAAAAACACAAGTGTGTTCTTGGTGTTCTTGAAGATTTGAAGATCACTTGAAGATCCATGTAAAACTCGGAATTTCATGGATGAGAAGATGTAGAAACACTAGATTAAGTGTTGTGAGTAAGAATCTAGGAAGAAAAACTTACATTTTTGGCGGATTTCCAAGAAGTGTGTGATGATACTTGAGAGAAAACCTTGTGTTCTTGAGGTGGGGAGTGGGAAATGAGGACTAGAACTGTAAACTCATGCTATATTCATGAGTCTTGGGGAAAGAGGGTATTTACGGCCCAAACACCCTTGTTTGGCCGTAAACACTTAGCTAAGGTGTCAGGTTGTTCTGTTGCCACGCGTCACTAATTACGTCACTTCTTTTTATTAAATCGTTTGACAAAAAATAAAGCACCAAGCGGGTTTAAATCCATCCAAAAATGTATTAAAATATCTTTGACTAATATTTGAAGTGCTTGGATGTGGAAATTATACAAATGAAAATTTCGGATTGTCATAGGGTCCCTTTGATACTTACAAACTAGATCTTTTTTTGTTGAGACCATTCTGATGGACAATGTTGAAGTATGGAGCTATTATGAACCATAAAAATGTCACATTGGCAATTCTATCCCTTCCATGAAAAAGTTGTGATGTGTTAATGGGTTAAGAAGTTAGGCTTTTATTTTTGACAACTCCTTAGCCATGAAAAGTCATAAAGTTGGAAACGTTATGACTTAGGATGATATTTGGGGGATAGATCTGCATTTACACGAAACTACTTAATGAAATAAGCCCTTAACCGAAAGGATTTCATTAAGCGAGCATACGCTGGGCGTACATGAGCATACGCCGCACTTACGTAATGAGAGCCCCAATTTTGAACCTTGTGTACGCTAAGCGTAAGCCTACTCAGCTGAGGTGGCTCGTTTGGCTTTCTGACTTTTTTGGACTTTGACCAGGATTTGACCAATTTTGACCAAAGGGTATTTGTGCGTGTTTTGAAATTAAGTTAATTTGAGTCATGATTTCAATAATAGGTGACGGGTAGAGCATGTATTCAGAGTAGAGATTTATTCAGGTATTTGTTCGGACTGAGAGGTGAGTTTTCCTCACTGTACCTGTGGGTCGAAGGCACCAATGCCAGCCCACTAGATGATTTATCTTGGTTGGGATATTATTATGTTAGTTCGTTGTTGATTAGTAGATCTATATGATTATCTGTATTTGTTGGTTCTTTGTTATGTTTAATTGTTACATATGTTGACATATTGTGTTGGGTTGAGGATGAATTGCCTTTTGCGGTAGCCAAGATACCCGGAGCAATCCAGGCATCCCCTATTGGCCCCGAGGGCGAGTCAGACTTATGTTGTGGGATCGGGAGCAATCCAGATGTGAGATGAGAGCCTGATTGACATGCTAGACTCATATTATGGACTCGGGAGCAATCCTTATATAAGTTGAAGCCCGATTGGGATGCCAGACTCATACTGTGGGCTCAGTATATATTGTTATATGTATGTGTGTGTTGGTTACTTGGGGGAACTCACAAAGATATGGCTTATAGTTTTCATTTTATTGTTTCAGGTAGTTATAATGATCATGGGAAACCAAAGGCATGCTCGTGCACATCTTCCTGTTTTATGTCACTGAGTCTTGGGAAAAACTTTGAATTGGAAATAATATTTTTTAAATAATGACTTTTTGTACACAATACTGATTAATGGTTGATTTTGAAAATTTTATATTTTCTTTGATTTTTGGAGTGTTACAAGTTGGTATCAGAGCCTTGGTTTGAGATAATCGGATGAACATTCATGGGAATCCAGACTCAAACTAGGGAATTGTAATGGTTTTTAAACTGATTTTCAAAATTGTTTTCAAAAGTAACCAAGGAAGGATGTGATGTATGCGATCAACCGTAGCAAGAAAGTATACCCCAAGTTACCCACACTGTTATTTGATATTATGTTTATGTTAGAACAACATGCTACTGGTAGTCTAGGGATCTTCAGGAATTGTATGATAGAATTTCCTAATAATTGATGCCTAACAGCCTAAGATTCTTTTTTGTATGGAATTGACATGATTATTGTAGTTGCTTAGTGTATGCTTCATAGTTATACATGACTAAGATTTTATAGCCTGAGAAAGTTTGGTTTAGCCTTATTTCCTATTCTTATGTGATGAAGGGCTTAGGGTAAAATCAAATATTCGACTGTCTATAGGATCTAGTGTTATGTATGATTAGCATATACGAGTTTTTCAGGGTTGGTAGAAGTTTCATGGAGTAGTATATGTGTGAGAAGCCAACTAGATGAGTCGCGATTATCCACTCTCTAGGGACAATTATGGGTACGTGTGGAAGATGTATACATATCCTAGTTGTTATATTTGTTTTGGGTGGTTATGATGATCCTTGAGACAATTATGGGCAGGTGTGGAAGTTAGTATGGGACCGTAAGGAAGTCACAAAACCCAAAGGGTAGTCTCTTCATGTGGTCATAGTAATGTGTATTGGGGTATTCTAATGCATTTTGGTTCAATTCGGTGTGGAGCTCACGAGGGATCTGGTTCAGGATCTGGAGCTGATGGCAGGGAGAGGTCAGGGTTGATTGTTAATCAGATGTAGGGGATACTTACCATTGAGGTTTCACAGATATTACAGGGAGAATTGTCTAGTGTCATGGATCTGATCAATGGCAGGCTAATTGCCATGTTCGAGGAGCAGATTTGCAGACTATGAAGAGGACTGTTTAGATGACTACTGGGGAATATATAATGGTTTGATACCACGATTCGTAGCAGTGATTCGATATTTTTCATTCTTTTGGTTATGGTTGTTTAGGCTGAGGATGAGTCTGGTGATTGTTGGGCTTTCGTGGCCATGTCAGTCTGGGTTTGAATGGTGCAGACCTAAGTGAGTTAGTTGATTTTTAGGTCTTAGGAGTCATGCTCAAGTAGTGCCAGTTGGGCCACAAGAATCAAGAGGGAAGCAGTTTTCAGGAGCGGGTCAAGAATTTCGGCCGGAGGATGAGGGATTGGCAGATAGATTGGAATGTCACTATCTATTGCGAGGGTTATGTCCTTCTATTTTTACGATTTGATATAAGGAGTGGTAGGCTTGTGACTTTGAAAGTCGGGATGTAAGCCCAGCATGGGGCTAGTTGGCTAAGGTGTTTTGCGACTGCATGACAACATGAGAATGCATCGGAGGATTGTTGTTGTATGGATGCTTCATGATGAGACCAAGGGTCTGCTTGTTGGGTTACATGCATGTGAGGTGCTAACTGATGGTTCCAGGAGAATCAGGAGCAATAACTTTTGTTTTCTCTGATGTATTCTGACTATGAGAATGATGTATTTTGGTATTTATGAATGATTTTTTTTTTGCGATGAATTGACGGTTGGGATTGCAGGCGAGGGGTGTATGTTTTTAGGATAATAAGTTGGTGTTTTGATTATACATTTGCATGAAATCCTTAATGTTAAAGGTAGTTATGATTGGAAATTTATGAGATTTGGAATCTCTTAGGGTTTGCTTGGTCCTTATCTAGAAGATCATCATGCGTGTGTTATATATTCCAAGAGTCAGGGACTGTTTGTATCTGGTTGAGCCGGTTTGAGATATGGTTCGGTTACAACATTATAGGGTGGTAGTTCGAACCCAAAGTGGGGGAGAATTAGGTATTCTGCTTGGAGGATCATCGATCTATTTGAGTTTGTGGTGCCAGAAGACTGGTTCGTAAGGATCTGCGGTGGGCGTATGCGAGATTTCTGTTTAAGATTTTGTCAAGTCAGGGGTGTCGAGTAAGTGGCTATCAAATGTATGTGTCCAGGAAATACACAAGTTGTCTCGTAGCAGGAAGTACTTGGTCAAGGAGCTCGTTGTAACTATTGTTTCCTTATTGGGATGCCAATGAATAGATGAGGAGGCGCTAGGATCACTTAGTTTGAGTATCAGTTGTTGAGGGACTTATCAGTTCGTTGTATGGATTGCTATTTATAGTCTTGATTGGGCAGTTGTCGATCAGTAAACCAGTTTTGGATATGGGTATGTTTATCTCCACGTGGGTTATGGTTTACTGGATCAGGTGTCAATACATTCTCGATCATTGGTCATTTCATACAACATCAAAGTGGAGATTCTTCGAAAGTTTTGAGTTGTATCAGTTGAAATTCAACGAAGTCATCACCATATCATCTAGTTCGGCTCAAATTTTGGAAGATGTCCTCAGTTATTGGGTTGGTTTTAGATGGATCTAACTAGAGTCTTAGCAACATTTCTGTATAACCTTAAAAGTTTTATCGAGATAGCTACATATTGATGGGGTCTATTCAATCTCAATCAAGGTATGGGTTTTTTTTCCGATCGTTCATGAGGATTTCTTCTGTTAATGATTAAGGTTTGTCATTTTGTTAGAACTATGGTACTTCGCCCTTTTTCGGTAAGGTAATGAATTCCATAAGGGCGTGTATTGTGGTAAGTTCAGTAGATATTCTCATGAGGGGTGTATGTGGGTTGGACAAGATAGCAATGCAGCACTTGGTTCAAATTATATGCATGGTTATTATTTGGGTTATAGTCTTTCAATTGGAACAAGTGTGCGACCACCTATCCCATTTTCGGGTCGTGTGCGACCATGTTTTCGTCGGATTTTGCATTGGTAGCAACTTGTATTGTGAAAGGAATGGTGCATGGTAAAAGAGTATGGCATTGTTGTGCTCGGTTAGTGTTGAGAGGGATGTTGATTGGGTTGCTAAAAGGTGGTGGAATGAGGTTGAGTATCTTTAGGTCCGCATGGTGCTGGTCATGAGTTTCTAGGTGAATGATGGAATGTCAACATGATCGGCATAATACCAGGAGTATTCCACATGGGCTGAGGGTCGGGAAGGGCATTCCAGACTCATGTTGTGGGCTTAAAGGCAATCCATTCTTATGTTGAGGACCTTGTAGGGGTATTCCATACATAAGTTGTGGGCCCAGTGATCATGATGGTGTATTTCTTCTACATGTGGTACTTTCTGATGGGTTATGAGCATATCCACATTCCTATGTGATCATGCAACCCTAATTGCTTTAGATCTAAGTTTTTCTCTATGGAACATACAAATATGAACACCAAAGCAATAACCCTAGATCAAGCATATACAATTCAAAATTCATATATATAATATTAGGGTTTCATCATTACCTCACTTGTTATGTAGCAATAACAAGAACTACCTTGACTATTTGAAGCTTAGTGCCTCAAGTGTTACACTTCTAATGGAGTCACAAACACCCAATACAACATGGATGAGTAGGAGAGATGAGGAAATCGGCCAGGGTTCTCTTAGAAAGGCATAGGCCGAAATTCCTTAGGTTAACAGGGTTTATATAGTTGTGGTTGCTAGGGTTTTTAGGTGGAAACCCTATTTTCTTTGCTTAGACCTTAAGCAGTCCATGGACCTCCACAATAGACGCCTTGTACGAATTCTATAGGGCCTCCTATATATTTCTTGCAGTCCTCCCATAGGAGTCCATCAACCCAACTTTGCAACTATCAATGATCTGCAAAACCAGTCCCTCTATTGTTAATTAATTCCTTTAATCCAAAAATTAATTTCTGATCAATTACTAATTAATAATATGATTTCCAAATAATATATTAATCTTATAATATATTAATAAAATCATTCTGAGTACAAATTTATTATTCATATAATAAATCCTACTCTCTCTCTCTCTCTCTCTCCACTAGTCATCCTGTCAAGTTGCATGAGTAAAGGCAACTCAAAAGGACCATGCTAAAAATCAAATAAAGTACATACAAAATATATTTATGGGCTTAGACACCTAATCCAACAATCTCTCACTTGGATAAGTCTAATAACTATTATTTCAAGTATGACTTCAGAATTTGACTAGCAATCGTAGCTTTCAAAAGCCGTTGTCGAACTCTGATCTTATCAGTAACGCATCCTTTAGATAAGTGATCAAATATTCCTCCATTATACAAGATATTGTATCGACATGAGACATGAGTTATAATCATTTGCTCTGTCCAAGGTTTGTTTCCCGATTTCCGATTTATGACAACTAACTCAGACTACAATTGAACACATTAACATAGTCCAGGCTTGGCCAAGCGCTTAGGGTGTCATCACTAAATCATCGAGGGGTCCACAAATATCGCTTTTATCCCATTTAGGGTAAAAGGAACGAATAAACTTCGACTCATATTCTTGTACAATTCACTCATCAAGTCCCACACAACAATATGTTTTATAACATCAAGTTACTAATGTGTTTAGGTATTATCAATGCACAACCGACCCGTAAACAACCATTATATGTATCCGTTTCAAGAATATAAGATATTATCGTCTCACAATGACTCGTGATAAAATCCATGAAGTGATTCAAATGAGAGTTGGTTTAATCCAATACTGAAATTCTTATTTCAGGAGTACTCACGGACACTGCAATAAACATTTGCAATGTCTAAGCACTTAGAAAATCTACAGTTGGATTCATGAAAGTCTTACCTCATTACTTACTTCCAAAGTATGATCGACTATGGATATCTGAATAATCTTATTGTTTGGGAAGTAAAACATGCGAAGTGATACACAAGAATAACTGAATTCAATATGGTCTCAAAATTTCTGAATATAAATATAAAACTTACTATTTAATCACCATATTAATTAGACCTTATTCATTGTTAACTGTTTTGACTAATCAACTTAATACTTGAATTAAAACAATAGTCGTGCCATGCTCAAATCATGTACACTATGTTTATCTATGGTTCTTTGTTTATGAAATAGATCAATTGAACACATTTCCATTGATGCTCATTTCACAATTCCAAATCCTTATCACAAGTGTAAGAATACCAAATTCTCGCCACTAATTGAATGTGTTAGGGTCTAACCTTTCATGCAATGATCCTTTTGTAATTTCGAGGCTTCAAAGTCACATAGACTTGGCTAATGATATTACAAAGCATTCCATTTGAGGCCGTTACAAGACAATTCCCCAAAAATGAAGTCTCACATTCAAGGTACATTCCTTGAACATCCTTCTTGCATATAGTTTCTAACTTACAAATAGATTCTTAATATCCAACTCTCATTATGGAAACATTTCCATAATTGCCACATGACAATCCATTCTTAATAGAATCCTATCTATTCAGACTTACATCAATATGGTCTATCCATTACTGTACTTCCAACTGTCCACAAGCAACCAATCTTTAGTAAACCTTACATTGTCCTTGACAGTTGTTTAACAACTTTAGTCATATCTGGTTCTAGTCCTTTTTCTCTCTTAATGTGCTACGCATTTTTTGAAAAATTGGAACATTCGAATATTATAGCATATGCAATCGGTCCTATACCCGAAGCATATGGGATACGATTCATAATATCTTACATAAAGACATGATACTTGACCAATCTCTCGCTATAATATTTCCATATATAGAATTTCCTATGTTGAAACATTTCAACATGACATTCATATACGTTCATGACTAAGTTCTATTAAAATTTCAATCTAATCTTTTAGATTCGAAAAGAAGTATTGATGCCCTCTTCCTTAAAACTTACTATAGCGAAACAATTTCCAAATTCTGCAACTTTGCAAATTTTGAACTTTGTTTCATATAATCACCATTGCTAACTTGCAACACTTAACATAATAATTACGATCCCACTAGCATAAGAATTATGTTCTTATTAGCATAACAATTATGCTCCCACTAGCTTTGACATGTATCCAGAAATAAACTAGACTTCTAGAAATCAATACTTATTGACTTTCTTACCAAAGTTTAGATTTATGATACGTGATGCTTCGATAAGTGTCTATCTAGACTCCTCAAGCTCATACACCTTTCATTAGATAGCTTATGTGTGTGTCTAAACCTTTTTAGAACTTATATCAATTTGTCCTGAATGTTCAAACTAATTGCCATTTCTCATAATTCGAACTATGAAGAGAGATGCCGTAATCATACTCGAATTTGAGAACGCAATCATCACACCTGTAAACTCTATTCCTTTTAAAATCCACTAGTGGAAGCATTTTCTCACAATCATTTTAATGAAGTAGAGAGAAAACTATTGCCATTTAGATTTTAAGGTGTACGTGTTCCTATCCATGCAAAATTTTCATTTCCAACCACTATCATAAGACAAGGTTTTGAGAAATCCAAAATCATATAGACTGAACTTGCTTAATATGAATTTCTTGCCATCCGACAGCACAAGAGCCTACTATTACTTCCAGGTTATTGAGCAGCTCACCCATACAGATCAACATACTTTCACTGATCAAGGTGCTTTTCCTTTATGAAATTAAATGAGAACTCATAGAACTCAAATGCATAATCAACTTAAATGGAATAGGCATAGATATAAGAATATGTCAACACGATAGGTTGTTAACCTCTGGTTGTGTGCTAGTGATAACTAAAAGGTTTATTCTTCTTTAGCTTTTGAAACTACTCAAGACCATTAAGACTCCTACTACCCTCTTGACATATAAGATTCTCTGTTAAGGAACATTCCTTGACAAACAAATATTCAAGAGTTAGTGCGGGTTCTTATCAAGAAACACTTCATATAATTGGTCTTAGTTGGTCTTTGTTTTAGCTAAAACATCACAACTACCAATTTCAAATGTGCAAGAGTAAGAAACATTTCTACTCCACATTTCATGAGGTGTAATAAACCAACTTAGAACATGTTACTCAAGGTACAACTTGGAGTAACTAAAGTATGACTCTAAAACTTGATTCTGGAACGAAATATGATTTATCCTTTTAATTTAACCATTTCAACAATTCCCGATACCTCTTATTAGTCATGTAAATGTACTAAGGTGTACTTAGAGCATCAATTGTGATATGGTTCCATAATCATTAGGATGATCATAAAACACGATACTAAAGCACTCTCATTTCCTTTCAGATTGGAGAAACTTTTATCTTTCTGCCCAATTTGATTCTTCTTATTTGTTCTGCTATACATTGAAACTTTTCAATGTATCAGAATTACAATTAAACTTGTAAGCATAACCATATTTACTGAACCATCAGTAAATCATGATGAATAGACTTATCGTACTTTGTCGTGGATCTGGCCAGTTCACATCAATGTGCACTAGATCTTTTAGTCTTTCACTTGACTCACATACATATGTGAACAAGGAATCAGTCCCAATTTCGCAAGGATCAAGATTCTCATACATCACATAATTCAAATCGTATGATTCCAAGTTTCCATCCAATTGAAACTTGGGTGATGATAATCCTTCCTCACTTGGTAAATTATGACACTACCATAAACAATATAACCAAGAATCAAATCCATTTTCAACATTGCTAATAATAGAAATATATAAACATCAATTTTCCATAAATACCATTGCAAGGAAACATAAAGTAAATAAAACCAATTTTATTAATACTGTGTGGAAAACTTGTCCTTACAACGCAAATACATATGAAAACTACGTTTCTAAATATTCCTAAGCAATCTATCATAACTCTTAAGCAACAGCTCAAAAATATGATCATTGAACCATGCGACCGAAATCCACTTCTTCATGATCAGACTCAACTTACTTTTCCTTTTAAGCTTCCTTTTTTCTTTTAGATTTTGCAAAACATCAAAATGTAACTTTACATCATGTAATAAGAATCTATAAATAGGAACTTAATAGAGTTAGCTGGTGAATGTACCTAAAGTAGAGCCATATAATTTGACTTTACCATCTCTTAGATCTCTCAGGTAGTCAGGGCAGCTTCACTTACAATTACCCTTCAATTGGTAGTAGAAACAATTCGACTCTTTAGGAGTGATGTGTGGAACTATCTCAGAGTTAGCCTTTCTCTTACGGTCAAACTTTTCGACCTTGGCTAATTTCTCTCCCGTAGGAGAAGAAATCATTTCTGGACTATGAACGTTGTTATTACCTATATCCATGGAAATTTAGGAAGTAGATCTTCCAATCAATTTTTCTTTACTGGTACGCCAAATCATTGCTGATTCAACAACAATTTGCAAATACGTCAGATCGATAAGGGTCACGTCGTAGTCTGTCATATAGTAGACGTTAACGAACTAAACAGATGACTCAAGAAGTGATTGAAGAACCAAGTCAACAGCCAACTTCCTCGGGAAAGTGACACCCAACATTCCTACTCTATCAATGTGCAACTTCATGTACAGAACATGTGCACACACAGGACTTCCATCTTGATGCTTGCATGACAGTAGAGCTTGAGTGACATTGAACTTTTCAAGTCGACGAAAACGTGGGTCAGGGAGAATCACTGGAGGAGGTGGAGGAAGAGAAGAATTATTTCCAGCTCCACCAATGCACGAAGAAGGGATTGATCTTTCACCTTGATCGACACGTGGAAGATCATCTTCAAGAGTAGAACCTTTTCCAAAGGATTGAGGAAGACCATAGTTATCAAAACTAGACATCTACAAAAGGGAGAAATTCAATTTAGTTGATACAATCCTTAATACAACACCCAAATAAAATATTAAGGCTAGTACCCATTCACAATTCGGAAGAGGGATGCCGTAATCTAATTGTAAATTATTTGAAGGTAGGTAAATGGCGATTTACTAATTCCACCATGAAAACAAAATTTTAACGAATTAGGTTTTAGATGAAACTCCTAGATCTTTTAAGATTCATTGAACTTTTCAATGACATGTTTAATCTTGATTTTCCCTTCAAGTTTGTGACAGGGATACCGAGGATCACTAAGAAGGTGTGAATAACCATGCAAATTGTCTTGGTACTCTGGATGCCATTTATCATCTAATCAATGTGTCGGTTAACTACATATGCTCCATTGATCAACTATAATTTACGAGCTACCCATTTCCATCCTTAATTAGTCCCATATTAGTGTGAGGGTTAACCACACACGCTCCATTAACTACCAATAAGGTACAATGTGCAATTTCAGGGGTTAGCATCAAATTCACATTTTCCTAAAGTAACTAAGATTGAGAATTTATAAAAGGTTTAGTTACTTTATATATTCATTATATTTATTAATGAGGGTTAACCACACACTCTCCATTAACGACCAATAAGGTGCAATCTGCAATTTCATGGGTTAGCATCAAATTCACATTTTCCTAAAGTAACTAAGATTGAGAATTTATAAAAGGTTTAGTTACTTTGTATATTAATTATATTTATTAATTAGAGTTTAATGTCCTATCCTACCCGTTCGGCTAACGACCCTCGACGAGTTAAGAGTGCGGTGGGCAAGAGTGGATACCCAATGACGGTCATTTTACATGCCACTTCCTTAAACACCCCTTATAGACCAGCTTCGTGAATGAGGCTTACAAACGGTAAGATTGACATTTATATATATATATATATATATATATATATATATATATATATATATATATATATATATATATATATATATATATATATTTAAACTTTTAATCTTATATAGTATAATGGTGTATTTTAAACTTTTAAAATACTAAGTGGTTTAATCCTTTAATAAATTAAACTTTTAATTTAGTTAAACTTAAACCATATATGGATTCATCAATTCTCTTCTAATTAAACATTTAATTAATCTTATTAATAAAATCCATGAGGGTGTATTTTAACCATTTAAATTTCTAAAATCAAAACTTTTAATTCCAAATTTAAACTATAAAACCAAAAGGGTGTATGTTTGAAACTTTTCATAATACTAGGTTAAAATAAAACAAATAACATTATCTTTATCCAAAAATAATTTATCTTATCCAAATTTAACCAAATCCTTTAATTTTGATCAGGATATCATGTTACCATTCAGAAAAATCAAATGAGTTATGGTAATTATCCAATTCAAATTCTGATATGAAAATCAAAATTTTAGGGGACATGCGAGTCAAATCATCGAGTTGCCAAGTGAACTCGTCGAGTTCATGCAACTTGTCGAGTTTGATACTCAACTAGTCGAGTTTATTGATCAGACAACAATTTTCGACTTTCTTGTTCTTTGGACAATTCACTATTGCATCAATTCAATTAAAAACCATCTTAGGCTCTGATACCACTTATGGGTTATGAGCATATCTACATTCCTATGTGATCATGCAACCCTAATTGCTTTGGATCTAAGTTTTTCTCTATTGAACATACAAATATGAACACCAAAGAAATAACCCAAGATCTGACATATACAATTCAAAATTCATATATATATATATATATATATATATATATATATATATATAATATTAAGGTTTGATCATTACCTCACTTGTTATGTAGCAATAACAAGAACCATCTTGACTATTGAAAGTTTAGTACCCCAAGTGTTGCACCTCTAATGGAGTCACAAACACCCAATACAACAAGGATGTGTAGGAGAGATGAGGAAATCGGCTAGGGTTCTCTTAGAAAGGCATAGTACGAAATTCCTTAGGATAAGAGGGTTTATGTAGTTGTGGTTGATAGGGTTTTCAGGTGGAAACCCTAATTTCCTTACTTTGGCCTTAAGCAGTCCATGGACCTCCACAATAAAAGCCTTGGACGAATTCTATAGGGCCTCCTATAGATTTCGTGCAGTTCTCCCATTGGAGTGCATCAGCCCAACTTTTCAACTATCAATGATCTGCAAAACTAGTCCCTCCATATTTAGTCAGTTCCTTTAATCCAAAAGTTAATTTCTGATCAATTACTAATTAATAATATAATTTCCAAATAATATGTTAATATTAAAATATATTAATAAAATCATTATGAGTACCAATTTATTATTCATATAATAAATCCAACTATCTCTCTCCACTAGTCATCATGTCAAGTTGGGTGAGTGAAGGCAACCCAAAAGGACCACGCTACAAATCAAATCAAGTACATACCAAATATAGTTACTGGCTTAGACACCTAATCCAACACTTTCGGTGTTGGTGCATTATTGGAACTTGAGAGACTCACAAACCAACTGGTTTGGATAAAGTGAGTTGTTAAGGGTTGTTGGGAGTATTAGTCACGCATCAAAAAGTCTCTTGCAGAGTGTTTGCATTATAAATCTCGTTTCTTCGCAAGCTGTTATTAGGGGTTTGGTTACAAAAGTTGGGTATCTGTTATGGAGTCTCGAGTCATGAAGTCCATTATGAATGTCTCGAGTGATATGCCAGGTAGGGGTACACCTGAGGTGATAAGGGTTGGATGCAATGTGAAATTTTTTGGATTTATCATCTTTTCACACAGGAGCAGTGGTTAGTAATGGCGTGTTAGGGAGTCAAGGGTTTATTTAAGGTTTTTGGTATATCTGATGAATTTGAAATTGGTTGAAATTCGCGATCAATGTGTTTCAAGTACTTCATTCCACATGTTTGGTGGTGTTCTTAGTCAAAGAAAAGGGGTGGGTTCAACGAATGAATGAATATAAGTTCTGGAATATGGGTGTCGAAGTTTAGATCTAATGGGTTCCCGGTCTCGGGAAGCATATTGATAGGGTTGATTCGGTGGTTGTACTTTTGAGAGTCCTTGGCTCTGTTGTTCTCACTCAAATTTTATCTTATAGCAAGGAAGTTTTGGAATATGCTGGTGTTGTACGTGCTTCTCTAAAACGGTTATATAGAAGAGACCTACATTGGGAGTCGCCTTGTTTTGAATATAGGTTTCAACAACACTTCGTAGTCAGGGGTTCTGTTTTCCAGTTAGTACTCACTATGATTGTGCACTTACGTGCGGGATTAGCATGACGACGATTGGCCGAGGAGATTTAGAGCCGATCAAATATGCAGGTTTTCAGCTAGGGGCTCCATCGTGAAGTGGATACGAGAGATGATTTCGAGGACGAAATCTAATTTAAGTGGGGGAGAATTGTAACATCCTGTTTCCTGCTATTTCTGAGATATGGACCAGGATTCGGTAGTGTAAGGTTTTAGGCCTTAAGGAGTCAAACTTTAGTCCTTTTGGAAGGAGGTAATGATAGTTAAGAGATTTTACCCTTGAATTGTGTTTTAAGCCAAAGGGTAGAAAGGGAAAACTCATAGGTTTGGTTCTTGCAAGAAATATGGATTGTTTTTTTGAGAATTTTATAGTCCAAGATATTTAGATGATGTTTTAAATCTCTTCAACAGCTTTCCATAGATATAAAGAACGTTGAAAACGAAGTTGGAACAAAGAAGTTACGACTGTTTGAAGTTAGGGCGATTTTTGGGTTAGCGGCATACACAAGGCATACGGGGAGTATGTTGGGCGTACCAGGAGTGTGCAGGGCGTATGCGATTAGTTCCCAAACCCAGTTTTCGTGGTTTGAGCCCTATTTAAGCTCCTTAACTTCCCCAAATCCCATTCCATTCTCAGCCTCCACCTCTCTAACACCCTCTCTTGGAACCCTAACCTTAGATTGACCCTTGTAAGCAAAATTAAGGTATTTTTAAGTGCTTTGGAGTGTTCTTGGTGCACCTTGGAGAAGAAGGAACTCATTGAAGAAGTGTTGGCTGCATTGGAGCTTATAGATACAAACTTTTTACACCTTGATCTTTCTTCTAGAGGTATAAAGTTTGAATCTTGATGATGAAATTGTTAGATCTAGCTACTTTTGGGTAATATGAGGTTTTGGTCACTTTAAGTGAAAAAAGTTAATATCTGGAAAGCTTGTAACCTTGTTATGGATAAAATTGGAAACTTTATCCATTTAAACATCATTTTGATTCAAATATAAAGGTTGGAGACTTGGACTTAATGGATTAAGTTGAAAAAGATGCACTGTTGGGTCCCTTTGAGACTTAAATACTAGATCTTGTTTGTTGGTACCATTATTGTAACACCATGTTCCAAATTGTTTGCTATTTCAGGGTGGTGATCAACGAATTGGTATTAGCAGACCTAGCACCCATGAGGAATTGATTTTTGGACTCATTTTGAGGTGGATGATGTAATTTACACGATCCGGGTGTTCGGTTTGTGTTTTGGAGCCAAAGGATATTTTGGTAATATGCCAGCTTGGGCTTTTATGGAAATTGGATTTTTATTCGGAAAATTGTAAGGCAAGTTTGAGCTATTAAAGCAAAGAGCTTCTCGTTAGCTTTTCATTGATATAAGGATCATCGAAATTGGATTAATAATGAGAAAGTTATGGCCTTTGGAGTATATTAGGGTTTAAGGGAAACCCTAGTATGTGGGGTGTACCTAGGGAGTAAGCAAGGCATACTGGTGCAATGGTCAGTACACGAGGCGTACACTGGTGTACACGCAGCGTACTAGTAGGGTCTGATTATGGATGCGAGACCTTGTACGCTGGGCGTATGAGGAGTTAGTGGAGACCCTTATTTAAGGTGTTGTACCCTATATAAGCAGTTTAAGTCATTAGGGTTAGCCTCTTTACCATCCCTCTAAGTCTCCTAAACCCTAGAAATCATCCCTTCGCCCCCAATTGTTGTGTTTTTGAGCTCATTGTGTGCATCTTGATGTGTTTTGGTTCATATTCAAGAAAAAAGGAGTTTGGTGCAAGGTTGTGGATCATGAAAGAACTTGTCGATCCTGATTCTCTACTTCATTTCCAACTTGTTTGAGGTAAAAAGCTATGACCTTTCTCATTAATTAGAAGTTTAGATCTAGTTTGTATGAGTTGTTGACCCTTTTTGGTCCCATGAATGAAATCTAGTGGTTTGATACCACTCCAGGAGCTATGAGTTGCCACTCTTGGTGTTTCTAGGGATCAAGGTCAATAAAGTTGGCACCTTTAGGGTTTAGAATCATCCATGCATGACATTATGTCCATTTAGCGAAAGCAAAGTGCTATATCTTGAAGTTGGGTCATTTTTGGGCATGCAAAGTCACCAAGTCAGTACTTTATCGTTCTAGACGCTTATTAGGATTCAGATATGTGGTTTGGACTTCTGGACTTAAGCATTAAGTGCTTAAGGATGATTTTTGCTTAATGGATGAGTACGCAGCGCGTACAAGTCTGTACGCACGGCGTACAAGCCATATAGTGTGTACGCTTAGCGTACAACTAAGTAGGCCCTGCATACTTAATCAGATGGGTCTTTTCATTTTGGGCTTCGAATTTGGGCTTGGGTGTTTGAGTTCTTATTATGCCATCTGAGTGAAAGTGTTTTGGACTAGGAAAAATTGTTGGGCTTTAGGATAAGGCCTATGTAGGGGTTTGGTCCCAATTTGAAAAATTAAGCCATAAATGGGTCTTGGATGATTAATTGGTTTTGGGCCTTTTGGATTGTGAGTTTGGGCCTTAGTCTTTGACCAAACTAGGTGAGGTGTAAAATGGTATGTTTACCCCGAGTATGGATTTTTGGATATGGGTTGGAACCCAAATGTTAACTGGGTGTTATTTTGTATTGATAGCTCGGGGATTTGTCGGAACAGCAGCCAGGGATTTTCAATGAGATTCAACAGTCGAGGTGAATTTCCTCACTGGGTTTCGTGGGTCTAAGGAACCAATGCCGACCCTTTTTGTTTATGTTAGGATGTTATGAGTTTGTGTGACCCTTGCATGTGTCATGTGCTACTATGTATACTAGACATGGCTCGATGTTGGGCGAGGCCCGATGACTAAAACGTATGCTATTGTTTTATAATCATTGCATTTGTTAGCATGATTATGAAATATATATTTTATGAGTATAGTGGGCAGGGCTCAATGTCAGGCGGGGCTTAAGAATAACAGATATGTATACCAAACTGGGCACGATGCCGGGCGGGGCCCGATTTAGGGAGTGGGCCAAATATGCGATTTATTATGTATGGTATGGGGTAGTTTAGGGAACCCACTAAGCTTTGTGCTTACAGTTTTCATTTAATGTTTCAGGTACTTTTGGTTCCAAGGGGAAGAGCTCGGGATGACTACATCGCAGACACCATATAGTTCCGCTTTTGTGATTGTATTGATGATGTTTTTAGAGTACTGTTTTATTTAAATTAAAAATGAAAATTTTGGGTGATATTTTTGGAATGTTACAAGTTAGTATTAAAGCCTTAGTTTGAGGTATTTGGGCACACTCTCGGGTGATATGAACTCAAACAGAGGATTTGGTAAAGCTTTTCAAAAATGAAAGAAAATGTTTTATAAAAAGGGTTTTAATAAAAGAAAAAGGGTTTGGTACATGCGATCGACCGAGCTCAAGTAAGTTTCTCCCAAAATACCCATACATGTTATCGGCTATGACTTGATTTATGAATCTGTGAATCGCATGCTAGTTAGGGTTGATGATATGCTCAGTTTTTGCATGGTATAATCCTAGGAGAGATGCATTTGTATGTCTGTTGTTTGAGCATGTAGACTTGCATGCTAGTTCTTATCAGTCAATAGTAGATTGGCCTAATATGTGATGCCTTGTAGCTTAGGAAGCATGGGATGCTAGATTGGGTATAATTTGTATGAATAAGGAAATTAGTAGCAGGAGTAGGAGTTCCTAGTATGATTTGTTGTATGTGGGACTGGATGGTCGTGGTTATTTTATGGATTGGGATGTTACTGCACGAATGCTGCTTGCTTTGTGCTTTGTGGAACTCATAAGTGATGTGAGTTAGCTATTAAGTGAATATTTCAAGTCACATGTGGCAAAGGTTGGATAATCTCAGAGTGACAGATTTGAACCTATTGCGCAGCTCTCGTTTGAGTCTAACTGTTGTAGGGATGAGTTTGTTACTTGAATGATTATCTAAGCTTTGTTGTATGTGATTATGTTCATGAGGTAGCTAACGGGCATATTGGGGAGTTCTTCAGCAGCTGATGGCAGGATGAGGTCGGAAACCTAGGAAAGCCTAGGAAGTGCTTCAGTGGGTTTCATCACGCTATGTAGCGAGTATTTGGGTATCAGTTTGAGAATGTGACTTAGAGGATTTGGGATCATTCCTGAGGAAAGTATAGATGAGTGTGGAAGGTAGTAATGGGCCCGTACTACTGAAAGCATAGGATCCATACTCGAATCGAGGAAAGTTTCAGAGAATCTAGGAAACCTATGGGATGAGGATTCTTGTGTATGTCCTGATCATTGCATGTTTTTTTTTTCTCATTTCAGTGTGATGTTGAGCACACTGAAAGGGGGTTCAAGTTCTGGTTCTGGCTCAGGTGCAGGTACCGAGCCAATTGATGAGCACATGCGAGAGTTCATCCCATCGGAGATTACCCATGGTATTCTGGAATGGACTCCTGTGATCTTTGGTTTAGTCAAGGATGGGATTTTAGAGCTATTGGATGGTCTTCTCATGGCCTTTCGGGCCAAGATCTTAACAGGTCAGTTGGGAGCTCTTCTGAAGCCCAAAGCTCGTGCATCCCCAGGATCCTTTAAGAAGGAGGATCCTGTTGTTAGCTATTTTCCTTTGGGATCGGAGAAGGGTTATGCACCATGTCTTAAGGAGAGTCAACCACATGATTTGATTACAGCAGAGGTTTCTCGAGCCCTACGCGAGGAGTTACCTGGCATCCTTGGGCGTGTCACTAATATATCAGTCGCCAGGTTTGAGGGTCGGACCTTGGCTGTTCAAGCGGTTGATAGGATGGTCGGGGTAACCTGGGGGCAAGAGATTGGTTCGGATAGGCAGCTTGGGAAGAAGATGTAGACTCATGTTCTAGCTCGACTATCTGAGCAGTTGGATGTTGCCGTAGCTAGTGTTAGCGACCCGAGGGGTCGTGGTGGTTGCACAAAGGATGAAGAGGCACATGAGGATGTGCGAAGCAGATCTAAGTACGACAGGTGTGGATGGAAGGGCCATCTCTACCAAGAATGCACATTGGAGGTAGACCTGTGACATCGTTGTCATCATCTTGGTCATATTAGGGAAAATTGCCCCCGCTTGGTGGTTGGGGCACCTCAGGTTCCATCACAGGCACTTCGGCAGGTATGTTATATTTTGCTTGGGGCACCTCAGGTTCCATCGCATGTATGTTATATTATCATAATTTATATTGCTTGAGGATTTTGTTTCGGTTTGGGTAAGCATTATCTCTGGTTTGTTTCTCTGTAATTGTCTGGGTTATATTTGATGGGTTTTGAGCACTCTAACACCCTTATGGTGCACATGCAACCCTAGATGCTTTGGATCTATGTTTTCTCTAATTATACATGCAAATTGATTTTCCAAAGCATTCATCCTAACTAGCATACATTTGAACAAAATTGAGAGTTAGATAACTTACCTCTTAATAAGACTTGTAGTTCTTGGCCTCCAAAAGCTTTAGCACCTCAAATGTGATGCCTCTAATGTGTCACAAACACCAAGTGCAAAAGGAGGCTTGAGAGAATAAGTTACTTAGCTGAAAATCAATACACACTCTCCAAGAATGTTGTAGCAACCGATTTTGGCTCTAGGGGGTCTATTTATAGTGTGGCAAGTGCTAGCGTTACATCTATGTAAACCCTAATGCACCATGACTCTTCATCTTACTTAGGCTCCATGGGTTAACCTCCATGGACTATCCATGTTGGCTTAGCCCACCAAAATAACCATGGATCATTGGCCCACACTATAAGAATCATTGATTTACCAATTCAGTACCCGTATATTTAATTAGTCTCTTTTGATCACTAAATTAATTCCAAATTAATTCTTGATCAATACTAATTAAATAATATGATTTCATATTAATATAGTATACTTGTAATATATTAACAAATCAAAAATAACCTTATTCTCAAAAGTCCATCCTATCAATTTACATTAATGAAGGCAACCCAAAAGGACCATGCTACTCTTGGGTCAAGTACATACCAATTATAGTTATGGGCTTAGACACCTAATCCAACAGTCTCCCACTTGGAGAAGTCTAATAACTATAACTATAAGGACGACTTAAAACCGACTAAAAATTGTGGCTCTTAAAAGCCGTTGTCGAACTCTGACCTAGTTAGTGACGCGTCCTTTAGATAAGGGATCATATAATCCTCTGTTCTTCAAGATATCAGCCCGAAACATACATTGAACAATGTCATACTTGTTGTCCAACAATTTTTTCTCAATTTCCGATTTGTTTGACAAAGAACATAATTGAACACATCAATTTAGTCTCAACCGGGCCCGACGCATAAGTCAAATCAAAATCATCGAGGGGCCCAAGATATATCTTTTAATCTTCCAAGAATTAAAAGGAACGGATAAACTTTTACATTATATGCTTGTACTAACTATTCATCAAATCATACACAACAGTGCGTTTTATAACATCAAGTTACTAATGCATTTTTGCACTATCAATGTACAACCAATTCATAGTCAACAACTCACATATCTTGGTTTGAACACTTATATGATATTTTCGTCTCACGATCACGCGTGATAAATTCAATGAAGTGATTCAAGTGAGCGTGTGTTTAATCCAATACTCAGACCTTATGAGCACTCATGAATGTTGTAGCAAATTTTTGCTATGTCTAAAACACTCCAGACAATCTAGAAGCCAAATTCATGACAGTCTTGACTCAATACCTACTTCCAAAGTATGATCGACTGTGGATAGTTTGAATAATATAATTATTCTGGAAGTCAAAACATGCAAAATGAAACAATAGTAAACAATTCACACAAGATAGTAACTTTACTCATAAATAAAAAACACATTTTATTTAATCATCAAATGTTAATTACATTTTATCTATTACAAGTTTCGAAATAGCTATCTAATCATTAAAACTAATATCATCCTTCAGCCCAATGCGCCTCGCATGCTGCAAATGCTTAATCCTACTCAATCCCTTCGTGAGGGAATCTGCTGGGTTCTCATCTGATGATATCCTCTTTACCAAAAGCAGTCCTTCTTCCACTCGATTTCTTATGAAGTGATATTTCCTGTCGATGTGCCTGGATCCGCCATGATCCCTTGGTTCCTTGGTTAAGGCAACCGCACCCTGATTGTCATGGAAAATCTCCATAGGCTCCTTTATATTTGGTACAACTCCAAGGTCTCCAATGAAGTTCTTCAGCCATATCGCCTCCTTCGATGCTTCGCTTGCTGCTATGTACTCTGATTCGCACGTTGAATCACCTGTAGTCTCCTGTTTGGTACTTTTCCAAGTTATCGCTCCTCCATTCAGGGTAAAACGCAGCCCGACTAAGAGCGGAAATTATCTTTGTCAATCTGAAAGCTGGCGTCACTATACCCTGTGACTCTTAAGTCATCACTCCCACCAAGAGTAAGGACCCAATCCTTAGTCCTGCATAGGTACTTAACAATATTCTTTACCGCAGTCTAGTGAGATTTACCAGGATTCCCTTGATATCTACTGACCATGCTCAAAGCAAAGGCCGCATCAGGGCGGGTATAAGTCATAGCATACATGATCGAGCCAACTACAGAAGCATATGGTACTCGACTAATCTCAGCTATCTCAGCCTCTGTACTCGGACTCTGAGTCTTACTCAGTTTGGTATTGCCTTGGATGGGTAAGTCACCTTTCTTGGAATTCTCCATGCTAAATCATTTCAACACCTTGTCCAAGTAGGTACTTTGACTAAGTCCAATTAGTCTTTTAATCCTGTTTCTCAATATCCTTATCCCTAGGATGTAAGCAGCTTCTCCAAGGTCCTTCATAGCGAAACACTTCCCAAGCCATGACTTAACCTCCTGCAAGGTTGGAAGGTCATTTCCTATGAGTGGTATGTCATCCACATACAACAACAGAAAGCTAACTACACTCCCACTAGCCTTGACATACACACATGACTCATCCTTGCTTCTCGAAAATCCAAACTCTTTGACTTTCTCATCGAAAAAAAAATTCCATCTGCGAGATGCTTGTTTCTATCCATAAATGTATTTCTCAAGCTTACACACTCTATTAGGGTAGTTTGCAATGACAAAACCCTCTGGCTGACTCATGTAAACATCTTCAGCCAACTTCCCATTAAGGAAAGCGGTTTTGACATCCATTTTCCATATTTCATTGTCATGAAATGCAGTTATGGCTAACATAACCTTAATAGATTTAATCTTCGCTACTGGTGAGAAGGTCTCATCATAGTCAACTCCATGAGTTTTAGTAAAGTCCTTCGCAACCAGTCGTGCCTGATCTGTGTTTACTTTCCCATCCATGTTGGTCTTCTTCTTGAAGATCCATTTGCACCCAATTGTCTTACGACCCGGTACATTGTCAACCAAGTTCCAAACTTGATTGTCATACATGGACTGAATCTCGCTGTCAAAAGTCTGGGATGACACTTTACCAAGATACGCCTTGGCTCTAAAAGACAACTGAACACCCATATCATCTAAATTACGTCACCCACACCCAAATAGGAACAATTCGGGACAAGGTATTACATTCAGAGCAATCCATACATAAGCCGTGGGCCCCGAGGACAAGCCAGAATTATGTTGTGGGATTGGGAGCAATCCATATATGAGTTGAGGGCCTAATTGGCATGCTAAACTCATATTGTGGGCTCGGGGAGCAATCCATATATGAGCTGAGGGCCCGATTGGCATGCTAAACTCATAATGTGGGCTCAACATATGCTGTTATATGTATGTGTGTTGGTACCTTGAAGGAGCTCAATAAACTTTGGTTTACAATTTTATATTATTGTTTCTAGTACATCTGATGATCGTAAGAAAGCAAAGGCATGATCGTGCACATCCTTCTGTTTTATGTCACTAGGTCTCTGGAAAAACTCTTATTTGGAAATAATGCTTTTGAAACAATTACTTTTTGTAAACAATATTGATTAATGGTTGATTTAGAAAATTTTAAATTTTCTTGGATTTTTGGTGTGTTACAAGAGATCTAAAGAACTAAAGAGCAAGACATAAACTTTACACTTACAATAGTCCATAAATGAAGTAACTTTGATGGATCTAAACTTGCAACAACATTCCTTGCAACCCAAAGAACATTCTTGATCTTTAAGCTTCATCAAAACATAAGCAAAAACATCCAAAATAGGAGAGATGAGAGAGGAGGATCTCAAATATTGAAGATGGAGGCTAGGGTTTCTCCTAAGGAGTTCTAGATGTGATGGAGGCTAAGAAAATACCCTAAAACATGAACCATTTCCTTTAAATACGTTGAAAACACTAAAATTCATGGGATTGGGCTGCCCCAGTTGCCACCTTTTGCCAATTTGATATGCCACCTCGTGACCGCTCCCACCCTGTGGCAATTGGCTTGCCACCTCCTGGCTGTGGGTTTTCACCAAAATTCATTCAAACTTCAAATAGTCATAAATTCTTTGTTTCAACTCCGTTTTTGGAAATCTTTATATCCACACGAAGGTATTGACAAGCCTCACAATTCTATCCAATTGGTTTTGACTAAAATCATACATAACCAAATTCCTTAATTCACGCAAGAGGTGCGAAACATCACTTTTCCCAATTCTCCCTTTGGTTCCAAAACACGAATCAAGGGCTTAGATCTTATAATCAATATTATCAATATTCAATAGGGTCTAAGCTTTATTTCCTTAAAGCCCAAGGCCTTTACATGATCGAACTATGGTCCACAATCCCGAAATAGAAACATCCTGAAATTGGATGTCACACTCATGCCCGTCTTCATGATTAATTTTGATCTTATTTCATTTTTCGATCAAAAATAGAGTGAATCGTGGGCATCTATCTGTGATTTTTAGAGTTTAGACTTTTGAAGAATATAGGAAAGGAGATTAGTTAGTATTTGGGTTCTTCTAACCGGTCTTGGCCTATTATCTATATGGTAATAGTTGTGTTGATTGAAGTAAGATTTCCCACCTTATAAGTTAACAAAATTCTCGGGAGAAATCTTGGTGAAGACTTCAGTTCATATCTAGATAGATATTGGTAGTCCTTATTTTAATTCGCTATAAGAATTTTTTGGATGTCTCACATTTGTAGCAAAATTATTCTTTTGGAGAATCATTTTATGAACATATGAAAGAATTTGAATTTTGAATATATTTTGAGAAAGAAAATTGATTAGTATTGTGATGTGGTACTGATTATTGGTCTTCCGATCGATTTTTTGGCCTTACTAGTTGATCTTAATTGTGAAAGAATATGTTACTGAAGTGATATGAAATTGAGTTTTGGTCTTCTTATCAAAATTTTAACTTTACTATTTGATTTAGATCTTCTATCTGGTTGGATTTATTCAGTTTCTAAAGTTTCCAGATCCACATTATTTGATGTTCAGACTCTACACAAAGAACTTCGTTTATTCTTTGAAGATTTTTGGTGTATTATGATTTGAGAACAAGATATTTCTCGGCACCAAACTTGCCAGTTGGACGTTCAAACTTATATCACCGTTTATTACCCTCATCATTTCGGAACATTTAGGGAAGATTGTTGGATCAAGAAATACTTTTCCCCAAATAATGGAATCAATTCTCTTTCTCCAAATTAATTCTCTTTCTCTACATTTTCAAAATCTCTATACGCGGCTTAGTTGTCTAGTTCTATAAATATGGTTAAAGTCTTTTAAGTGAACACATATGATGATTGTGGTCCAATAAGTTGTTTAAGTAGTTTCCTTTTATTTGGGCTTATTCAGGCTGTTTAGAGATATTAAAAGATTGACAAAACCAAAAGAACCCCACAATATTTTTTTCCATAAACACAAATTATACAATTTGAGTATGCTAGTTTAAAGTCCAAACTAAACCAGAATTCCAATAATGAACAATCATTAAACTACTATTTCATCGTAAATCCCTTTGAACCCACACTAGGATCGTATCAACTGGATGCCAACATTTACATCTATGGGTATCTATGGGTACAACAGTCATTTCAACCATATGTTTACGCGATATGTTTCTGGGCAGGCATTTCTTCTAATGGCACATCATCGGCTTCATCTCCGGCTCCTTTGTATTTATACCATTTTGCTACTATCAAAAAATATATAAAGTTCAACACCTCCAAACCCATGCATAAATAATAAAAATAATCTAACTTCGCTTCGTTAAGGTCTTCAGCTAACCAATTTCTCGACCCACCTTCCCGAGTCGTCTTATGAACCACAGTTATCAAGAAACTGCTCAAGTAACTCGACATGGCAAACCCACAAAACAAAAACGAACCTGCGAAACTTCTCATGTTTTCAGGAAACTGTTTGTAGAAAAACTCAACCAATCCGATTACCGCAAACGCTTCGGAGAGCCCAGCTATTGATAACTGAAATATTAACCAGTAACCCGGCATTGATGAAATCGCACCTTTTCCCTTTTCATACCCAACTGTTGGCATTGAATGTGCCTCATCTCTTCTTTTCGTTTCTA
Source organism: Lactuca sativa (assembly GCF_002870075.4). Lineage (NCBI taxonomy): Eukaryota > Viridiplantae > Streptophyta > Magnoliopsida > Asterales > Asteraceae > Lactuca > Lactuca sativa. The sequence continues at coordinate 194,502,636 of NC_056626.2, forward strand.
CCAAACCTGCAACAAGCATCGTTATAATGGCGATACCTGCTCCGACTCCTATTCTTTGGAGAAGAGAAATCCCTTGTCGTTTGTGTGTTATTCTCCGGAGACATGGAACTACTATTTGGTCGTAGATTGGGATCCATATAGTGAGAGCAAGCATTTGGAAGACGGTGTATGAAGCTGCCGGTACCTGAAATGAACTTGGCCTGAGTCGCCGGTCGGATTGTAAGGCTTGAAAGACTGTGTACGTTTGCATTTGGTTAATTGAAACATTGTAGATTATGCAAGATATCCAAATCGGAACAGTTTTGATCACACATTTCACTTCTTCTATTTGTTGTATACTACAAAGCGTCCACCGGTTTCCGGAAGACCCATCGGAGTTAACTATATCTTCCGAAGTCATGATCGCTGCTTTATTTAGAAACTTGAGCTGTTTGCTGTAAGGAAGTTTTGAGTTGATGGATTTGGAAGAAACGTGATTGAACAGTGAAGTTGCAGGTTCATCGGGAAACGCTAGATCCCGCTTCTTCACGGTGGCGACGAGGACTTGACATATGCTTGTTAACGGGCTGCCGTCCGGCAACACTTTGACGTATATATTCGTGCCGATAAAAAACACAGCACATGACAAGAACATAAGGAACGTTGGAATGGCTAATCCGATTGCCCAGTTAATATCTGCTTGAACGTAGACGATAACTGTCAATGATACCATCATGGCGAAAGTGAAGGTGAAGTAGTACCAGTTGAAGAAACTGGCGATTCCCCGTTGGCCGGATTCTGTGTTTGGATTGAATTGGTCGGCGCCGAAGGCTAAGTTACATGGCCGGATTCCGCTTGCCCCGATGATCAGAAACAAGAAACCGGTCAACAAGAAAGCCATTTGCCAGGGCGTTGCTCCGACGCATGGAGCTTCTACACAATGAGGAGGATGAAGCTTTGTGACTGCTGCGGTTAACGTCAGCACAAGCATTCCCTGGGTTAAGATAGTTAAATTTAATAAAATCCTAACTTTGAATTTTAAATAAAACATAAAAATATATTAATTAAATATATTGTAATTTAAAGAACAATTAAGAGATGATAAACCATAACTTAAGTCGATTTGTACTTTAGGAAATATATTTTTGTATCAATATCTAAGTGCCATACACTATATACACTATAAGCTTATTGGACACGATATATGACATGATTAACTTTTTAAAGCTTTCTTAATTTTGTCACATCACATTTCTATCAATTAAAAAAATTTGACAAACAAACTCAAATTATTAATCTTTTAAATATTGTTTTCAGAAATTAATAAATTTCTTTTGTATTATCTAAACTACTTGTGTATTTTTAATTTAAGGTCCATATAATACTTTTAAAATTTGGTATTAATTGATATTAATAGTAAATAAAAATGATTAATTAGAATTTTATTATAATGTTTGTTAATCATTGATATAGGCATCATTTCGATCATTTTGACAATTATTTTGTGATACTATAAACTTTTTAAACAATTATATTCAAATCGGTTTTAAATTGTTTTCATACAATCTTCTTGTGTTTAAGAAAATTATAATTAAGATTTAGAGGAATATATATATATGTACCAGGAAAGATGATACTGATGCGAATCCCAAGACCTTGTATCGACCGAAATAAGTGTCAGAGAGAAAAGCTCCGATAAGAGTACCAAAGTTGCAAGTACCATTAAATACGTAGATAAGATTAGTAGCTGTTATCGACTTCATATTAAATACTGTCGTTAAATATACAAGTAGATTTGTCGATGTCCCGATGGTTCCTAGCTTCTCAAACGTCTCGTTTCCTACAAATCATATGAAATTATAATACACAATAATAGATGAATAACTTGATTGATATGGTATGATGTGATAACAAAATATAGAGTTCATATAGAAAAAAATTGTTTAGAAAAATAACCAATTTTATTTTATTTTTTTTCATCAAGCTTCTAATTTATAATAGTAGATTTTATTTATGCATTTTTTAAAAATAAAAAATTTGTAGTGTTTATTATATTTTATGTATAATCCAATTAATGAAAATAAAATTTGTGTATAACTTTAAACAAGTTATCATTAAATATATATAGTAAAATTACTATATATATATATATATATATATATATATATATATATATATATATATATATAATAGTTGTGAAGCTCGCATATTATACGGGTTGATTAAAACATAATGTTAAATACGAAAGAGTAAACTGGAAGTTTATTTTGTATTTGAAATTTGAAATAAATGAAAATTATGAGAATTTTTTTTTAAATAAAACAAGCAAAAAATAAATTAATTAACATTATGTGTTTAGTTGTCAGATTTGTATACTAAACGTGTTAATTATAACAAAATGTTAAATAAGAACGTTTAAATTGAATTTATTAGAATTTGAA